>NW_026894476.1:0-122859 GCF_032452875.1 Bos javanicus | reverse complement strand
ACTACTCACGTGTGATCATGCACTGATCACGTGTATCATGCACTGAGGTCACATGGATGATCGCACACACATCACGTGACTGATCATGCACTGATCACGTGGCTAACATGCACTGATCACGTAGCGGCTATCATGCAATGATCACTTAGCTACCATGTACTGGTCACGTGACTGATCATGCACTGAAATCCGTAATTGATCATGCACTGATCATGTGGCTGATCATGCACTGATCACGTGGCTGATCATACACTGATCACATAACTGATCATGCACTGATCACGTGACTGATCATGCACTGATCACGTGGCTATCATGCACTGATCACTTGGCTGGATCATACCACTGATCACGATGCCTGGTCATGCACTGATCACGTGACTGATCATGCACTGATCACGTGTCTGATCATGCACTGATCATTGGCTATCATTACTCATCGCACGTGGCTGATCATGCGATGATCGCGCCTACCGTACTGGTCACATGACTGATCATGCACTGATCACGTGACTGATCATGCAGTGATCACGTGGCTATCATGAACTACTCACGTGGCTGATCATGCAATGATCATGTAGCTACCATGTACAGGTCACATGTGAATGATCATACCCATCAGGTGACTGATCATACACTGATCACGTGGCTATCATGCACTGATCACGAGACTGATCATGCACTGTTCACGTCCATATCATGCACTGATCACATGACTGCCCGTGCACTGATCACGTGGATGATCATACACTAATCTTGTGACAGATCATGCACTGATCACGTGGCTGATCATGCACTGATACCGTGACTGAGCATGGACTGATCACATGACTATCATGTAGTGATCACGTGACTTAATGGCGCTGATCATGTGACTGATCATGCACTGATCATGTTTGCTATCATACACTGATCATGTGCCTCTGGAGGCAATAAACAAAGAGCTGAGTAGGCACGAATCAAACAGTCAGCAGGCAATAATCATGGAACACAGGTGTGAGGAATCATGCTGCTCAGCTGGCAATAATCAAGCAGCTGAGCAGGCAGGAATTACGCAGCAGCACAGTAATTGTCAAGCAGATGACAGGCAGGAATCGTGCAGCTCAGCTGGCAATTGTCAAGCAGATGAGCAGACAGTAATCACGCAGCTCAGCAGGCCCAGATCACGTGACTGAGCATGCACTGTTCACGTGGCTGATCATACACTGATCACGTGATGATCATGCACTGATCACGGATATCATGCACTGATCACGTGGCTGATCGTACACTGCTCACGTAACTGATCATGCACTGATCACGTGGCTATCATGCACTGATCACGTGGCTGAACATGCACTGTTCACGTGGCTGATCATCACACCATCATGTGACATATCATCACTGATCACGTGGCACTCATGCACTGATCACGTGGCTGATCATACTCTGCTCACGTAACTCATGCACTGATCACGTGGCTATCATGCACTGCTCACGCGGCTGTCATGGAATGATCACGTAACCATATACTGGTCACGTGACTGATCATGCAAAGATCACGTAAATGATCATGCACTGTTCACGTGACTGATCATGTACTGATCACGTGACTGATCATGCACTGATCACGTGGCTATCATGCTCTGCTCACGTGGCTGATCATGCAACGATCACGTGGCAACCATGTACTGGTCACGTGACTGATCATACACTGATCACGTAATTGATCATGCACTGATCACGTGGCTAATCATGCACTGATCACGTGGCTGATCACACGCTATCCACGTGACTGATCATGCACTGATCACGTGGCTCATGCACTGATCACGTGGCTGATCATGCACTGATCACGTGGATATCATGCACTGATCATGTGGCTGATCTTGCACTGATCACGTGACGCTGATCATGCACTGATCACGTGGCTATCATGCACTGATCACGTGGCTATCATGCACTGATCACGTGGCTGATCATGCAATGATCAACTGATCATGCACTGATCACGTGATGATCATGCACTGATCACGTAACTGATGATCACTGATCACGTGGCTGATCATGCACTGATCGTGGCTGATCATGCACTGATCACGCACTGATCATGCACTGATCACGTGACTGATCATGCACTGATCACGTGGCTATCATGCACTGATCACGTGGCTGGACGCCGCACTGATCCAGGTACATGTCTGGCCACGCGATCCGCGTGGCTGATCATGCACTGATCCGTGGCTGATCATGCTGATCCGCGTGATGATCGCCTGCTGATCATTGGCTATCATGCACTGATCCAGTGGCTGATCATACACTGATCCGTGTCTGATCATGCACTGATCATGTGATCGCTGCACGCTCCGTAACTGATCATGCACACGATCACGTGACTATCATGCTGATCACGTGGCTGAACATGCACTGTTCACGTGGCTGATCACACACCTGTCACGTGACTATCATGCACTGATCACGTGGCACTCATGCACTGATCACGTGGCTGATCATGCACTGCTCACGTAACTCATGCACACATCATGTGGCTATCATGCACTGCTCACGTGGCTGTCATGCAATGATCACGTAGCTACCATATACTGGTCACGTGACTGATCATGCACTGATCACGTAAATGATCATGCACTGATCACGTGACTGATCATGCACTGATCACGTGACTGATCATGCACTGATCACGTGGCTATCATGCACTGCTCACGTGGCTGATCATGCACGATCACGTAGCAACCATGTACTGGTCACGTGACTGATCATGCACTGATCACGTAATTGATCCTGCACTGACAATCTGCTGGCTCATCATGCACTGATCACGTGGCTGATCACATGATCACATTGACTGATCATGCACTGATCACGTGGCTATCATGCACTGATCACATTGGCTGTCTGATCACGTGGATATCATGCACTGATCATGGCTGGCTGATCCCACCATTATCCGCATGACTGATCATGCACTGATCACGTGGCTATCATGCACTGATCATGGCTATCGCACGATCACGGCTGATCATGCAATGATCACGTGTACCATGTACTGGTCACGTGACTGATCATGCACTGATCACGTAACTGATCATGCACTGATCACGTGGCTGATCATGCACTGATCACGTGGCTGATCATGCACTGATCACGTGACTGATCATGCACTGATCACGTGACTGATCATGCACTGATCACGTGGCTATCATGCACTGATCACGTGGCTGATCATGCACTGATCACGTAGCTGACCATGCACTGGTCACGTGATCAGTCATGCACTGATCATGGCTGACATCATGCACTGATCACGTGGCACTCATGCACTGATCACGTGGCTGATCATACACTGCTCACGCTCATGCACACATCACGTGGCTATCATGCACTGCTCACGTGGCTCGTCATGGAATGATCATGGCAACCATGCACTGGTCACATGACTGATCATGCAAAGATCACGTAAATGATCATGCACTGTTCACGTGACTGATCATGTACTGATCACGTGACTGATCATGCACTGATCACGTGGCTATCATGCACTGCTCACGTGGCTGATCATGCACTGATCACGCATGACAACCATGTACTGTCACGTGGCTGATCATGCACTGATCACGTAACTGATCATGCACTGATCACGTGGCTCATCATGCACTGATCACGACTGGCTGCATCATGCACTGCATCACTGCGTGACTGATCATGCACTGATCACGTGGCTATCATGCACTGATCACGTGGCTGATCATGCACTGATCACGTGGCTATCATGCACTGATCACGTGGCTGATCATGCATATCACTGACTGATCATGCACTGATCACGTGGCTGATCATGCACTGATCACGTGCTGATCATGCACTGATCACGTGGCTGATCATGCACTGATCACGTGGCTATCATGCACTGCTCACGTGCTGATCATGCACTGATCACGTGCGATCATGTACTGGTGACGTGATGATCATGCACTGATCACGTGGCTGATCATGCACTGATCACGTGCACTGATCATCACTGATCACGTGGCTGATCATGCACTGATCTGGCTGATGATCATGCACTGATCGTGGCTGATCATGCACTGATCACGTGACTGATCATGCACTGATCACGTGGATCACCATGCACTGATCACGTGGCTATCATGCACTGCTCACGTGGCTGATCATGCCATGATCGCAGCTACCATGTACTGGTCATGACTGATCATGCACTGATCACGTGACTGATCATGCAGTGATCACGTATCTGAATGCACTCACGTGGCTGATCATGCAATGATCATGTAGCTACCATGTACAGGTCACGTGAATGATCATACACCCATCAGGTGACTGATCATGCACTGATCACGTATCATGCACTGATCACGGACTGATCATGCACTGATCACGTCTATCATGCACTGATCACATGACTGCCATGCACTGATCACGTGGATGATCATACACTAATCTTGTGACAGATCATGCACTGATCACGTGGCTGATCATGCACTGATACCGTGACTGAGCATGGACTGATCACATGACTATCATGTAGTGATCACGTGACTTAATGGCGCTGATCATGTGACTGATCATGTACGCTGATCATGTTTGCTATCATACACTGATCATGTGCCTCTGGAGGCAATAAACAAAGAGCTGAGTAGGCACGAATCAAACAGTCAGCAGGCAATAATCATGGAACTCAGGTGTGAGGAATCATGCTGCTCAGCTGGCAATAATCAAGCAGCTGAGCAGGCAGGAATTCGCAGCACAGCTGGCAATTGTCAAGCAGATGACAGGCAGGAATCGTGCAGCTCAGCTGGCAATTGTCAAGCAGATGAGCAGACAGTAATCACGCAGCTCATCAGGCCCAGATCACGTGACTGAGCATGCACTGTTCACGTGGCTGATCATACACTGATCACGTGATCATGCACTGATCACTTGGATATCATGCACTGATCACGTGGCTGATCATACACTGTTCACGTGTCTGACATGCACTGATCACGTGGCTGATCATGCACTGCTCACGTAACTGATCATGCACTGATCACGTGGCTATCATGCACTGATCACGTGGCTGATCATACACTGCTCACGTAACTCATGCACATCACGTGGCTGATCATGCACTGATCGTGGCTTGTCATGCACTGATCACGTGGCTATCATATTGCTGTACGTGACTGATCATGAAAGATCAAATGATATCATGCATATTCACATCAGTGACTGATCATGCACTGATCACGTGCTATCATGCACTGCGTGTCTGATCATGCACTGATCACGTGGCTGATCATGCACTGATCACGTGACTGATCATGCACTGATCACGTGGCTGATCATGCACTGATCACGTGCTCATGCACTGATCGTGGCTGATCATGCACTGACATATGCATGCACTGATCACGTGGCATCATGCACTGATCACGTGGCTGATCATGCACTGATCACGTGACTGATCATCATGTGGCTGATCATGCACTGATCACGTGGCTGATCATGCACTGATCACGTGGCTATCATGCACTGATCACGTGACTGATCATGCACTGATCGTGAATGATCATGCACTGATCACGTGACTGATCATGCACTGATCACGTGACTGATCATGCACTGATCACGTGGCTATCATGCACACTCACGTGGCTGATCATGCATGATCACGCAGCTACCATGTACTGTGCACATGACTGATCATGCACTGATCACGTGACTGATCATGCACTGATCACGTGGCTATCATGCACTACTCACGTGGCTGATCATGCAATGATCATGTAGCTACCATGTACAGGTCACGTGAATGATCACTATCAGGTGACTGATCATGCACTGATCACGTGGCTATCATGCACTGATCACGAGACTGATCATGCACTGATCACGTCTATATCATGCACTGATCACATGACTGCCCATGCACTGATCACGTGGATGATCATACACTAATCATGTGACAGATCATGCACTGATCACGTGGCTGATCATGCACTGATACCGTGACTGAGCATGGACTGATCACATGACTATCATGTAGTGATCACGTGACTTAATGGCGCTGATCATGTGACTGATCATGCGCTGATCATGTTTGCTATCATACACTGATCATGTGCCTCTGGAGGCAATAAACAAAGAGCTGAGTAGGCACGAATCAAACAGTCAGCAGGCAATAATCATGGAACTCAGGTGTGAGGAATCATGCTGCTCAGCTGGCAATAATCAAGCAGCTGAGCAGGCAGGAATTACGCAGCACAGCTGGCAATTGTCAAGCAGATGACAGGCAGGAATCGTGCAGCTCAGCTGGCAATTGTCAAGCAGATGAGCAGACAGTAATCACGCAGCTCAGCAGGCCCAGATCACGTGACTGAGCATGCACTGTTCACGTGGCTGATCATACACTGATCACGTGATGATCATGCACTGATCACTTGGATATCATGCACTGATCACGTGCTGATCATACACTGTTCACGTGTCTGACCATGCACTGATCACGTGGCTGATCATACACTGCTCACGTAACTGATCATGCACTGATCACGTGGCACTCATGCACTGATCACGTGGCTGATCATACACTGCTCACGTAACTCATGCACACATCACGTGGCTATCATGCACTGATCACGTGGCTTGTCATGCATCACGTAGCAACCATATACTGGTCACGTGACTGATCATGCAGATCACGTAAATGATCATGCACTGTTCACGTGACTGATCATGCACTGATCACGTGACTGATCATGCACTGATCACGTGGCTATCATGCACTGCTCACGTGGCTGATCATGCACGATCACGTAGCAACCATGTACTGGTCACGTGACTGATCATGCACTGATCACGTATTGATCCTGCACTGATCACGTGGCTCATCATGCACTGATCACGTGGCTGATCACACATGTACGTGACTGATCATGCACTGATCGTGGCTCTCATGCACTGATCACGTGGCTGTCATGCACTGATCACGTGGATATCATGCACTGATCACGTGGCTGATCACACACGTATCACATGACTGATCATGCACTGATCACGTGGCTATCATGCACTGATCACGTGGCTATCATGCACTGATCACGTGGCTGATCATGCAATGATCAGTGCTACATGTACTGGTCACTGTAACTGATCATGCACTGATCACGTAATTGATCATGCACTGATCACGTGGCTGATCATGCACTGATCACGTGGCTGATCATACACTGATCACGTAACTGATCATGCACTGATCACGTGACTGATCATGCACTGATCACGTGGCTATCATGCACTGATCATGGCTGACATACACTGATCACGTGCCTGATCATGCACTGATCACGTGGCTGATCATGCACTGATCACGTGACTGATCATGCACTGATCTCGTGTCTGATCATGCACTGATCACGTGGCTATCATGCACTGCTCACGTGGCTGATCATGCATGATCACGCAGCTACCATGTACTGGTCACATGACTGATCATGCACTGATCACGTGACTGATCATGCACTGATCACGTGGCTATCATGCACTACTCACGTGGCTGATCATGCAATGATCATGTAGCTATCATGTACAGGTCACGTGAATGATCATACACCCATCAGGTGGCTGATCATGCACTGATCACGTGGCTATCATGCACTGATCACGTGACTGATCATGCACTGATCACGTCTATATCATGCACTGATCACATGACTGCTGATGCACTGATCACGTGGATGATCATACACTGATCACGTGACAGATCATGCACTGATCACGTGGCTGATCATGCACTGATACCGTGACTGAGCATGGACTGATCACATGACTATCATGTAGTGATCACGTGACTTAATGGCGCTGATCATGTGACTGATCATGCACTGATCATGTTTGCTATCATACACTGATCATGTGCCTCTGGAGGCAATAAACAAAGAGCTGAGTAGGCACGAATCAAACAGTCAGCAGGCAATAATCATGGAACTCAGGTGTGAGGAATCATGCTGCTCAGCTGGCAATAATCAAGCAGCTGAGCAGGAATTCGCAGCACAGCTGGCAATTGTCAAGCAGATGACAGGCAGGAATCGTGCAGCTCAGCTGGCAATTGTCAAGCAGATGAGCAGACAGTAATCACGCAGCTCAGCAGGCCCAGATCACGTGACTGAGCATGCACTGTTCACGTGGCTGATCATACACTGATCACGTGATGATCATGCACTGATCACTTGGATATCATGCACTGATCACGTGGCTGATCATACACTGTTCACGTGTCTGACCATGCACTGATCACGTGGCTGATCATACACTGCTCACGTAACTGATCATGCACTGATCACGTGGCTATCATGCACTGATCACGTGGCTGAACATGCACTGTTCACGTGGCTGATCACACACCTGTCACGTGACATATCATGCACTGATCACGTGGCACTCATGCACTGATCACGTGGCTGATCATACTCTGCTCACGTAACTCAGGCACACATCACGTGGCTATCATGCACTGCTCACGTGTCTCGTCATGGAATGATCACGTAGCACCATATACTGGTCACGTGACTGATCATGCAAAGATCACGTAAATGATCATGCACTGTTCACGTGACTGATCATGTACTGATCACGTGACTGATCATGCACTGATCACGTGGCTATCATGCACTGCTCACGTGGCTGATCATGCAATGATCACGTAGCAACCATGTACTGGTCACGTGACTGATCATGCACTGATCACGTAATTGATCCTGCACTGATCACGTGGCTCATCATGCACTGATCACGGCTGATGCACACATGTATCACGTGACTGATCATGCACTGATCCGTGGCTCTCATGCACTGATCACGTGGCTGTCATGCACTGATCACGTGGATATCATGCACTGATCACGTGGCTGATCACACGTATCACATGACTGATCATGCACTGATCACGTGGCTATCATGCACTGATCACGTGGCTATCATGCACTGATCACGTGGCTGATCAGGCAATGATCACGTAGCTACCATGTACTGGTCACGTGACTGATCATGCACTGATCACGTAATTGATCATGCACTGATCATGTGGCTGATCATGCACTGATCACGTGGCTGATCATGCACTGATCATAACTGATCATGCACTGATCACGTGACTGATCATGCACTGATCACGTGGCTATCATGCACTGATCACTTGGCTGGACGCACTGATCACGTGCCTGGTCATGCACTGATCACGTGGCTGATCATGCACTGATCACGTGACTGATCATGCACTGATCTGATCATGCACTGATCACGTGGCTATCATGCACTGCTCACGTGGCTGATCATGCCATGATCACGCAGCTACCATGTACTGGTCACATGACTGATCATGCACTGATCACGTGACTGATCATGCAGTGATCACGTGGCTATCATGAACTACTCACGTGGCTGAACATGCAATGATCATGTAGCTACCATGTACAGGTCACGTGAATGATCATACACCCATCAGGTGACTGATCATGCACTGATCACGTGGCTATCATGCACTGATCACGAGACTGATCATGCACTGATCACGTCTATATCATGCACTGATCACATGACTGCCCATGCACTGATCACGTGGATGATCATACACTAATCATGTGACAGATCATGCACTGATCACGTGGCTGATCATGCACTGATACCGTGACTGAGCATGGACTGATCACATGACTATCATGTAGTGATCACGTGACTTAATGGCGCTGATCATGTGACTGATCATGCGCTGATCATGTTTGCTATCATACACTGATCATGTGCCTCTGGAGGCAATAAACAAAGAGCTGAGTAGGCACGAATCAAACAGTCAGCAGGCAATAATCATGGAACTCAGGTGTGAGGAATCATGCTGCTCAGCTGGCAATAATCAAGCAGCTGAGCAGGCAGGAATTACGCAGCACAGCTGGCAATTGTCAAGCAGATGACAGGCAGGAATCGTGCAGCTCAGCTGGCAATTGTCAAGCAGATGAGCAGACAGTAATCACGCAGCTCAGCAGGCCCTGATCACGTGACTGAGCATGCACTGTTCACGTGGCTGATCATACACTGATCGCGTGATGATCATGCACTGATCACTTGGATATCATGCACTGATCACGTGGCTGATCATACACTGATCACGTGTCTGACCATGCACTGATCACGTGGCTGATCACACTGATCACGGTGATCATGCACTGATCACGTGGCTATCATGCACTGATCACGTGGCTGATCATGCACTGATCACGTGGCTGACATGCACTGATCACGTGGCTGATCATGCACTCACGTAACTGATCATGCACTGATCACGTGGCTATCATGCACTGATCACGTGGCTGATCATGCACTGATCACGTGGCTGATGCACTGTCACGTGACTATCATGCACTGATCACGTGGCATCATGCACTGATCACGTGGCTGATCATGCACTGATCACGTGTCATGCACATCACGTGGCTATCATGCACTGATCACGTGGCTGATCATGCACTGATCACGTAGCAACCATGCACTGGTCACGTGGCTGATCATGCACTGATCACGTAATGATCATGCACTGATCACGTGACTGATCATGCACTGATCACGTGACTGATCATGCACTGACCGCGTGGCTATCATGCACTGATCACGTGGCTGATCATGCATGATCACGTAGCTACCATGCACTGGTCACGTGACTGATCACACTGATCACGTTGATCATGCACTGATCACGTGGCTATCATGCACTGATCACGTGGCTGATCACACATGTATCACGTGACTGATCATGCACTGATCACGTGGCTATCATGCACTGATCACGTGGCTGCATGCACTGATCACGTGGCTATCATGCACTGATCACGTGGCTGATCATGTATCACGTGACTGATCATGCACTGATCACGTGGCTATCATGCACTGATCACGTGGCTGATCATGCACTGATCACGTCAGCTACCATGTGCACGTGACTGATCATGCACTGATCACGTGGCTGATCATGCACTGATCACGTGGCTGATCATGCACTGATCACGTGGCTATCATGCACTGATCACGTGGCTGATCATGCACGTATCACGTGACTGATCATGCACTGATCACGTGGCTGATCATGCACTGATCACGTGGCTATCATGCACTGATCACGTGGCTGATCATGCACTGATCACGTAGCTACCATGCACTGTCACGTGACTGATCATGCACTGATCACGTGGTGATCATGCACTGATCACGTGGCTGATCATGCACTGATCACGTGGCTGATCATGCACTGATCACGTGACTGATCATGCACTGATCACGTGACTGATCATGCACTGATCACGTGCGCATCATGCACTGATCACGTGGCTGATCATGCACTGATCACGTGGCTGATCATGCACTGATCACGTGGCTGATCATGCACTGATCACGTGACTGATCATGCACTGATCACGTGACTGATCATGCACTGATCACGTGGCTATCATGCACTGATCACGTGGCTGATCATGCACGATCACGTAGCTACCATGTACTGATCACGTGACTGATGCACTGATCACGTGACTGATCATGCACTGATCACGTGGCTATCATGCACTGATCACGTGGCTGATCATGCACTGATCACGTAGCTACATGCAGATCACGTGACTGATCATATCACGTGACTGATCATGCACTGATCACGTGGCTATCATGCACTGATCACGTGGCTGATCATGCAATGATCACGTAGCTACCATGTACTGGTCACGTGACTGATCATGCACTGATCACGTAATTGATCATGCACTGATCATCGTGGCTGATCATGCACTGATCACGTGGCTGATCATACACTGATCACACTGATCATGCACTGATCACGTGACTGATCATGCACTGATCACGTGGCTATCATGCACTGATCACTTGGCTGACATGCACTGATCACGTGCCTGGTCATGCACTGATCACGTGACTGATCATGCACTGATCACGTGACTGATCATGCACTGATCACGTGGCTATCATGCACTGCTCACGTGGCTGATCACATGATCACGCAGCTACCATGTACTGGTCACATGACTGATCATGCACTGATCACGTGACTGATCATGCAGTGATCACGTGGCTATCATGCACTACTCACGTGGCTGATCATGCAATGATCATGTAGCTACCATGTACAGGTCACGTGAATGATCATACACCCATCAGGTGACTGATCATGCACTGATCACGTGGCTATCATGCACTGATCACGAGACTGATCATGCACTGATCACGTCTATATCATGCACTGATCACATGACTGCCCGTGCACTGATCACGTGGATGATCATACACTAATCTTGTGACAGATCATGCACTGATCACGTGGCTGATCATGCACTGATACCGTGACTGAGCATGGACTGATCACATGACTATCATGTAGAGATCACGTGACTTAATGGCGCTGATCATGTGACTGATCATGCGCTGATCATGTTTGCTATCATACACTGATCATGTGCCTCTGGAGGCAATAAACAAAGAGCTGAGTAGGCACGAATCAAACAGTCAGCAGGCAATAATCATGGAACTCAGGTGTGAGGAATCATGCTGCTCAGCTGGCAATAATCAAGCAGCTGAGCAGGCAGGAATTACGCAGCACAGCTGGCAATTGTCAAGCAGATGACAGGCAGGAATCGTGCAGCTCAGCTGGCAATTGTCAAGCAGATGAGCAGACAGTAATCACGCAGCTCAGCAGGCCCAGATCACGTGACTGAGCATGCACTGTTCACGTGGCTGATCATACACTGATCACGTGATGATCATGCACTGATCACTTGGATATCATGCACTGATCACGTGGCTGATCATACACTGTTCACGTGACTGATCATGCACTGATCACGTGGCTGATCATACACTGCTCACGTAACTGATCATGCACTGATCACGTGGCTATCATGCACTGATCACGTGGCTGAACATGCACTGTTCACGTGGCTGATCACACACTGTCACGTGACATATCATGCACTGATCACGTGGCACTCATGCACTGATCACGTGGCTGATCATACTCTGCTCACGTAACTCATGCACACATCATGTGGCTATCATGCACTGCTCACGTGTCTCGTCATGGAATGATCACGTAGCAACCATATACTGGTAACATGACTGATCATGCAAAGATCACGTAAATGATCATGCACTGTTCACGTGACTGATCATGTACTGATCACGTGACTGATCATGCACTGATCACGTGGCTATCATGCTCTGCTCACGTGGCTGATCATGCAACGATCACGTAGCAACCATGTACTGGTCACGTGACTGATCATGCACTGATCACGTAATTGATCCTGCACTGATCCCGTGGCTCATCATGCACTGATCACGTGGCTGATCACACATGATCACTGATCATGCACTGATCACGTGGCTCTCATGCACTGATCACGTGGCTGTCATGCACTGATCACGTGGATATCATGCACTGATCACGTGGCTGATCACACACGTATCACATGACTGATCATGCACTGATCACGTGGCTATCATGCACTGATCACGTGGCTATCATGCACTGATCACGTGGCTGATCATGCAATGATCACGTAGCTACCATGTACTGGTCACGTGACTGATCATGCACTGATCACGTAATTGATCATGCACTGATCACGTGGCTGATCATGCACTGATCACGTGGCTGATCATGCACTGATCACGTAACTGATCATGCACTGATCACGTGACTGATCATGCACTGATCACGTGGCTATCATGCACTGATCACTTGGCTGACATGCACTGATCACGTGCCTGATCATGCACTGATCACGTGGCTGATCATGCACTGATCACGTGACTGATCATGCACTGATCACGTGACTGATCATGCACTGATCACGTGGCTATCATGCACTGCTCACGTGGCTGATCATGCCATGATCACGCAGCTACCATGTACTGGTCACATGACTGATCATGCACTGATCACGTGACTGATCATGCACTGATCACGTGGCTATCATGCACTACTCACGTGGCTGATCATGCAATGATCATGTAGCTACCATGTACAGGTCACGTGAATGATCATACACCCATCAGGTGACTGATCATGCACTGATCACGTGGCTATCATGCACTGATCACGAGACTGATCATGCACTGATCACGTCTATATCATGCACTGATCACATGACTGCCATGCACTGATCACGTGGATGATCATACACTAATCTTGTGACAGATCATGCACTGATCACGTGGCTGATCATGCACTGATACCGTGACTGAGCATGGACTGATCACATGACTATCATGTAGTGATCACGTGACTTAATGGCGCTGATCATGTGACTGATCATGCGCTGATCATGTTTGCTATCATACACTGATCATGTGCCTCTGGAGGCAATAAACAAAGAGCTGAGTAGGCACGAATCAAACAGTCAGCAGGCAATAATCATGGAACTCAGGTGTGAGGAATCATGCTGCTCAGCTGGCAATAATCAAGCAGCTGAGCAGGCAGGAATTACGCAGCACAGCTGGCAATTGTCAAGCAGATGACAGGCAGGAATCGTGCAGCTCAGCTGGCAATTGTCAAGCAGATGAGCAGACAGTAATCACGCAGCTCAGCAGGCCCAGATCACGTGACTGAGCATGCACTGTTCACGTGGCTGATCATACACTGATCACGTGATGATCATGCACTGATCACTTGGATATCATGCACTGATCACGTGGCTGATCATGCACTGATCACGTGTCTGACCATGCACTGATCACGTGGCTGATCATACACTGATCACGTGACTGATCATGCACTGATCACGTGGCTATCATGCACTGATCACGTGGCTGCATGCACTGTCACGTGCTGATCATGCACTGATCACGTGGCTGATCATGCACTGATCACGTAACTGATCATGCACTGATCACGTGGCTATCATGCACTGATCACGTGGCTGATCATGCACTGATCACGTGGCTGATCACACACTGTCACGTGACTATCATGCACTGATCACGTGGCACTCATGCACTGATCACGTGGCTGATCATACACTGATCACGTAACTCATGCACTCATCACGTGGCTATCATGCACTGCTCACGTGGCTGTCATGGAATGATCACGTAGCAACCATATACTGGTCACGTGACTGATCATGCACTGATCACGTAAATGATCATGCACTGATCACGTGACTGATCATGCACTGATCACGTGACTGATCATGCACTGATCACGTGGCTATCATGCACTGCTCACGTGGCTGATCATGCACTGATCACGTAGCAACCATGTACTGGTCACGTGACTGATCATGCACTGATCACGTAATTGATCATGCACTGATCACGTGGCTGATCATGCACTGATCACGTGGCTGATCACACATGATCACGTGACTGATCATGCACTGATCACGTGGCTATCATGCACTGATCACGTGGCTGATCATGCACTGATCACGTGGCTATCATGCACTGATCACGTGGCTGATCACACGATCACGTGACTGATCATGCACTGATCACGTGGCTATCATGCACTGATCACGTGGCTGATCATGCACTGATCACGTGGCTACCATGTACTGATCACGTGACTGATCATGCACTGATCACGTGGCTGATCATGCACTGATCACGTGGCTGATCATGCACTGATCACGTGGCTATCATGCACTGATCACGTGGCTGATCACACACTGATCACGGCTGATCATGCACTGATCACGTGGCTATCATGCACTGATCACGTGGCTATCATGCACTGATCACGTGGCTGATCATGCACTGATCACGTAGCTACCATGCACTGATCACGTAACTGATCATGCACTGAGCACGTAATTGATCATGCACTGATCACGTGGCTGATCATGCACTGATCACGTGGCTGATCATGCACTGATCACGTAACTGATCATGCACTGATCACGTGACTGATCATGCACTGATCACGTGGCTATCATGCACTGATCACGTGGCTGATCATACACTGATCACGTGGCTGATCATGCACTGATCACGTGGCTGATCATGCACTGATCACGTGACTGATCATGCACTGATCACGTGTCTGATCATGCACTGATCACGTGGCTATCATGCACTGCTCACGTGGCTGATCATGCATGATCACGCAGCTACCATGTACTGGTCACATGACTGATCATGCACTGATCACGTGACTGATCATGCACTGATCACGTGGCTATCATGCACTACTCACGTGGCTGATCATGCAATGATCATGTAGCTACCATGTACAGGTCACGTGAATGATCATACACCCATCAGGTGACTGATCATGCACTGATCACGTGGCTATCATGCACTGATCACGTGACTGATCATGCACTGATCACGTCTATATCATGCACTGATCACATGACTGCCCATGCACTGATCACGTGGATGATCATACACTAATCATGTGACAGATCATGCACTGATCACGTGGCTGATCATGCACTGATACCGTGACTGAGCATGGACTGATCACATGACTATCATGTAGTGATCACGTGACTTAATTGATCATGTGACTGATCATGCGCTGATCATGTTTGCTATCATACACTGATCATGTGCCTCTGGAGGCAATAAACAAAGAGCTGAGTAGGCACGAATCAAACAGTCAGCAGGCAATAATCATGGAACTCAGGTGTGAGGAATCATGCTGCTCAGCTGGCAATAATCAAGCAGCTGAGCAGGCAGGAATTACGCAGCACAGCTGGCAATTGTCAAGCAGATGACAGGCAGGAATCGTGCAGCTCAGCTGGCAATTGTCAAGCAGATGAGCAGACAGTAATCACGCAGCTCAGCAGGCCCTGATCACGTGACTGAGCATGCACTGTTCACGTGGCTGATCATACACTGATCGCGTGATGATCATGCACTGATCACTTGGATATCATGCACTGATCACGTGGCTGATCATACACTGATCACGTGTCTGACCATGCACTGATCACGTGGCTGATCATACACTGATCACGTGACTGATCATGCACTGATCACGTGGCTATCATGCACTGATCACGTGGCTGATCATGCACTGATCACGTGGCTGATCATGCACTGATCACGTGGCTGATCATGCACTGATCACGTAACTGATCATGCACTGATCACGTGGCTATCATGCACTGATCACGTGGCTGATCATGCACTGATCACGTGGCTGATCATGCACTGTCACGTGACTGATCATGCACTGATCACGTGGCACTCATGCACTGATCACGTGGCTGATCATGCACTGATCACGTAACTGATCATGCACTGATCACGTGGCTATCATGCACTGATCACGTGGCTGATCATGCACTGATCACGTGGCTATCATGCTGGTCACGTGACTGATCATGCACTGATCACGTAAATCATGCACTGATCACGTGACTGATCATGCACTGATCACGTGACTGATCATGCACTGATCACGTGGCTATCATGCACTGATCACGTGGCTGATCATGCACTGATCACGTGGCAATCTGCACTGATCACGTGACTGATCATGCACTGATCACGTGGTGATCATGCACTGATCACGTGGCTGATCATGCACTGATCACGTGGCTGATCACACATGATCACGTGACTGATCATGCACTGATCACGTGGCTATCATGCACTGATCACGTGGCTGATCATGCACTGATCACGTGGCTATCATGCACTGATCACGTGGCTGATCACACTGTATCACGTGACTGATCATGCACTGATCACGTGGCTATCATGCACTGATCACGTGGCTGATCATGCACTGATCACGTGGCTACCATGTACTGATCACGTGACTGATCATGCACTGATCACGTGGCTGATCATGCACTGATCACGTGGCTGATCATGCACTGATCACGTGGCTATCATGCACTGATCACGTGGCTGATCATGCACTATCACGTGACTGATCATGCACTGATCACGTGGCTATCATGCACTGATCACGTGGCTATCATGCACTGATCACGTGGCTGATCATGCACTGATCACGTAGCTACCATGTACTGATCACGTGACTGATCATGCACTGATCACGTAATTGATCATGCACTGATCACGTGGCTGATCATGCACTGATCACGTGGCTGATCATACACTGATCACATGACTGATCATGCACTGATCACGTGACTGATCATGCACTGATCACGTGGCTATCATGCACTGATCACGTGGCTGATCATACACTGATCACGTGCCTGATCATGCACTGATCACGTGGCTGATCATGCACTGATCACGTGACTGATCATGCACTGATCACGTGTCTGATCATGCACTGATCACGTGGCTATCATGCACTGCTCACGTGGCTGATCATGCATGATCACGCAGCTACCATGTACTGGTCACATGACTGATCATGCACTGATCACGTGACTGATCATGCAGTGATCACGTGGCTATCATGCACTACTCACGTGGCTGATCATGCAATGATCATGTAGCTACCATGTACAGGTCACGTGAATGATCATACACCCATCAGGTGACTGATCATGCACTGATCACGTGGCTATCATGCACTGATCACGAGACTGATCATGCACTGATCACGTCTATATCATGCACTGATCACATGACTGCCTGTGCACTGATCACGTGGATGATCATACACTAATCATGTGACAGATCATGCACTGATCACGTGGCTGATCATGCACTGATACCGTGACTGAGCATGGACTGATCACATGACTATCATGTAGTGATCACGTGACTTAATGGCGCTGATCATGTGACTGATCATGCGCTGATCATGTTTGCTATCATACACTGATCATGTGCCTCTGGAGGCAATAAACAAAGAGCTGAGTAGGCACGAATCAAACAGTCAGCAGGCAATAATCATGGAACTCAGGTGTGAGGAATCATGCTGCTCAGCTGGCAATAATCAAGCAGCTGAGCAGGCAGGAATTACGCAGCACAGCTGGCAATTGTCAAGCAGATGACAGGCAGGAATCGTGCAGCTCAGCTGGCAATTGTCAAGCAGATGAGCAGACAGTAATCACGCAGCTCAGCAGGCCCAGATCACGTGACTGAGCATGCACTGTTCACGTGGCTGATCATACACTGATCACGTGATGATCATGCACTGATCACTTGGATATCATGCACTGATCACGTGGCTGATCGTACACTGCTCACGTAACTGATCATGCACTGATCACGTGGCTATCATGCACTGATCACGTGGCTGACATGCACTGTTCACGTGGCTGATCACACACTGTCACGTGACATATCATGCACTGATCACGTGGCACTCATGCACTGATCACGTGGCTGATCATACTCTGCTCACGTAACTCATGCACACATCACGTGGCTATCATGCACTGCTCACGTGGCTCGTCATGGAATGATCACGTAGCAACCATATACTGGTAACGTGACTGATCATGCAAAGATCACGTAAATGATCATGCACTGTTCACGTGACTGATCATGTACTGATCACGTGACTGATCATGCACTGATCACGTGGCTATCATGCTCTGCTCACGTGGCTGATCATGCAACGATCACGTGGCAACCATGTACTGGTCACGTGACTGATCATGCACTGATCACGTAATTGATCCTGCACTGATCACGTGGCTCATCATGCACTGATCACGTGGCTGATCACACATGTATCACGTGACTGATCATGCACTGATCACGTGGCTCTCATGCACTGATCACGTGGCTGTCATGCACTGATCACGTGGATATCATGCACTGATCGTGGCTGATCACACACGTATCACATGACTGATCATGCACTGATCACGTGGCTATCATGCACTGATCACGTGGCTATCATGCACTGATCACGTGGCTGATCATGCAATGATCACGTAGCTACCATGTACTGATCACGTGACTGATCATGCACTGATCACGTAATTGATCATGCACTGATCACGTGGCTGATCATGCACTGATCACGTGGCTGATCATGCACTGATCACGTAACTGATCATGCACTGATCACGTGACTGATCATGCACTGATCACGTGGCTATCATGCACTGATCACTTGGCTGACATACACTGATCACGTGCTGGTCATGCACTGATCACGTGGCTGATCATGCACTGATCACGTGACTGATCATGCACTGATCTCGTGTCTGATCATGCACTGATCACGTGGCTATCATGCACTGATCACGTGGCTGATCATGCATGATCACGCAGCTATCATGTACTGGTCACATGACTGATCATGCACTGATCACGTGACTGATCATGCACTGATCACGTGACTGATCATGCACTGATCACGTGGCTATCATGCACTGATCACGTGGCTGATCATGCATGATCACGTCTCATGCACTGATCACGTGGCTATCATGCACTGATCACGTGGCTGATCATACACTGATCACGTGCCTGATCATGCACTGATCACGTGGCTATCATGCACTGATCACGAGACTGGTCATGCAATGTTCACGTCTATATCATGCACTGATCACATGACTGCCGTGCACTGATCACGTGGATGATCATACACTAATCTTGTGACAGATCATGCACTGATCACGTGGCTGATCATGCACTGATACCGTGACTGAGCATGGACTGATCACATGACTATCATGTAGTGATCACGTGACTTAATGGCGCTGATCATGTGACTGATCATGCGCTGATCATGTTTGCTATCATACACTGATCATGTGCCTCTGGAGGCAATAAACAAAGAGCTGAGTAGGCACGAATCAAACAGTCAGCAGGCAATAATCATGGAACTCAGGTGTGAGGAATCATGCTGCTCAGCTGGCAATAATCAAGCAGCTGAGCAGGCAGGAATTACGCAGCACAGCTGGCAATTGTCAAGCAGATGACAGGCAGGAATCGTGCAGCTCAGCTGGCAATTGTCAAGCAGATGAGCAGACAGTAATCACGCAGCTCAGCAGGCCCAGATCACGTGACTGAGCATGCACTGTTCACGTGGCTGATCATACACTGATCACGTGATGATCATGCACTGATCACTTGGATATCATGCACTGATCACGTGGCTGATCATACACTGTTCACGTGTCTGACCATGCACTGATCACGTGGCTGATCATACACTGCTCACGTAACTGATCATGCACTGATCACGTGGCTATCATGCACTGATCACGTGGCTGAACATGCACTGTTCACGTGGCTGATCACACACCTGTCACGTGACATATCATGCACTGATCACGTGGCACTCATGCACTGATCACGTGGCTGATCATACTCTGCTCACGTAACTCATGCACACATCACGTGGCTATCATGCACTGCTCACGTGGCTCGTCATGGAATGATCACGTAGCAACCATATACTGGTCACGTGACTGATCATGCAAAGATCACGTAAATGATCATGCACTGTTCACGTGACTGATCATGTACTGATCACGTGACTGATCATGCACTGATCACGTGGCTATCATGCTCTGCTCACGTGGCTGATCATGCAACGATCACGTAGCAACCATGTACTGGTCACGTGACTGATCATGCACTGATCACGTAATTGATCCTGCACTGATCACGTGGCTCATCATGCACTGATCACGTGGCTGATCACACATGTATCACGTGACTGATCATGCACTGATCACGTGGCTATCATGCACTGATCACGTGGCTGTCATGCACTGATCACGTGGATATCATGCACTGATCACGTGGCTGATCACACACGTATCACATGACTGATCATGCACTGATCACGTGGCTATCATGCACTGATCACGTGGCTATCATGCACTGATCACGTGGCTGATCATGCACTGATCACGTGCTGCTACCATGCACTGGTCACGTGACTGATCATGCACTGATCACGTGATTGATCATGCACTGATCATGTGGCTGATCATGCACTGATCACGTGGCTGATCATACACTGATCACATGACTGATCATGCACTGATCACGTGACTGATCATGCACTGATCACGTGGCTATCATGCACTGATCACTTGGCTGGACATGCACTGATCACGTGCCTGGTCATGCACTGATCACGTGGCTGATCATGCACTGATCACGTGACTGATCATGCACTGATCACGTGACTGATCATGCACTGATCACGTGGCTATCATGCACTGATCACGTGACTGATCATGCACTGATCACGTGGCTATCATGCACTGATCACGTGGCTGATCATGCCATGATCACGCAGCTACCATGCACTGATCACATGACTGATCATGCACTGATCACGTGACTGATCATGCACTGATCACGTGGCTATCATGCACTACTCACGTGGCTGATCATGTAGCTACCATGTACAGGTCACGTGAATGATCATACACCCATCAGGTGACTGATCATGCACTGATCACGTGGCTATCATGCACTGATCACGAGACTGATCATGCACTGATCACGTCTATATCATGCACTGATCCCATGACTGCCCATGCACTGATCACGTGGATGATCATACACTGATCTTGTGACAGATCATGCACTGATCACGTGGCTGATCATGCACTGATACCGTGACTGAGCATGGACTCATCACATGACTATCATGTAGTGATCACGTGACTTAATGGCGCTGATCATGTGACTGATCATGCGCTGATCATGTTTGCTATCATACACTGATCATGTGCCTCTGGAGGCAATAAACAAAGAGCTGAGTAGGCACGAATCAAACAGTCAGCAGGCAATAATCATGGAACTCAGGTGTGAGGAATCATGCTGCTCAGCTGGCAATAATCAAGCAGCTGAGCAGGCAGGAATTACAGCACAGCTGGCAATTGTCAAGCAGATGACAGGCAGGAATCGTGCAGCTCAGCTGGCAATTGTCAAGCAGATGAGCAGACAGTAATCACGCAGCTCAGCAGGCCCTGATCACGTGACTGAGCATGCACTGTTCACGTGGCTGATCATACACTGATCACGTGATGATCATGCACTGATCACTGGATATCATGCACTGATCACGTAACTGATCATGCACTGATCACGTGGCTGATCATGCACTGATCACGTGGCTATCATGCACTGATCACGTGGCTGGACATGCACTGATCACGTGCCTGATCATGCACTGATCACGTGGCTGATCATGCACTGATCACGTGGCTGATCATGCACTGATCACGTGGCTGATCATGCACTGATCACGTGACTGATCATGCACTGATCACGTGACTGATCATGCACTGATCACGTGGCTATCATGCACTGCTCACGTGGCTGATCATGCATGATCACGCAGCTACCATGTACTGGTCACATGACTGATCATGCACTGATCACGTGACTGATCATGCACTGATCACGTGGCTATCATGCACTACTCACGTGGCTGATCATGTAGCTACCATGTACAGGTCACGTGAATGATCATACACCCATCAGGTGACTGATCATGCACTGATCACGTGGCTATCATGCACTGATCACGTGACTGATCATGCACTGATCACGTCTATATCATGCACTGATCACATGACTGCCCATGCACTGATCACGTGGATGATCATACACTAATCTTGTGACAGATCATGCACTGATCACGTGGCTGATCATGCACTGATACCGTGACTGAGCATGGACTCATCACATGACTATCATGTAGTGATCACGTGACTTAATGCGCTGATCATGTGACTGATCATGCACTGATCATGTTTGCTATCATACACTGATCATGTGCCTCTGGAGGCAATAAACAAAGAGCTGAGTAGGCACGAATCAAACAGTCAGCAGGCAATAATCATGGAACTCAGGTGTGAGGAATCATGCTGCTCAGCTGGCAATAATCAAGCAGCTGAGCAGGCAGGAATTACAGCACAGCTGGCAATTGTCAAGCAGATGACAGGCAGGAATCGTGCAGCTCAGCTGGCAATTGTCAAGCAGATGAGCAGACAGTAATCACGCAGCTCAGCAGGCCCTGATCACGTGACTGAGCATGCACTGTTCACGTGGCTGATCATACACTGATCACGTGATGATCATGCACTGATCACGTGGATATCATGCACTGATCACGTAACTGATCATGCACTGATCACGTGACTGATCATGCACTGATCACGTGGCTGATCATGCACTGATCACGTGGCTGATCATGCACTGATCACTGATCATGCACTGATCACGTGGCTGATCATGCACTGATCACGTGACTGATCATGCACTGATCACGTGGCTGATCATGCACTGATCACGTGACTGATCATGCACTGATCACGTGACTGATCATGCACTGATCACGTGGCTATCATGCACTGCTCACGTGGCTGATCATGCCATGATCACGCAGCTACCATGTACTGGTCACATGACTGATCATGCACTGATCACGTGACTGATCATGCACTGATCACGTGGCTATCATGAACTACTCACGTGGCTGATCATGTAGCTACCATGTACAGGTCACGTGAATGATCATACACCCATCAGGTGACTGATCATGCACTGATCACGTGGCTATCATGCACTGATCACGAGACTGATCATGCACTGATCACGTCTATATCATGCACTGATCACATGACTGCCCGTGCACTGATCACGTGGATGATCATACACTAATCTTGTGACAGATCATGCACTGATCACGTGGCTGATCATGCACTGATACCGTGACTGAGCATGGACTCATCACATGACTATCATGTAGTGATCACGTGACTTAATGGCGCTGATCATGTGACTGATCATGCGCTGATCATGTTTGCTATCATACACTGATCATGTGCCTCTGGAGGCAATAAACAAAGAGCTGAGTAGGCACGAATCAAACAGTCAGCAGGCAATAATCATGGAACTCAGGTGTGAGGAATCATGCTGCTCAGCTGGCAATAATCAAGCAGCTGAGCAGGCAGGAATTACGCAGCACAGCTGGCAATTGTCAAGCAGATGACAGGCAGGAATCGTGCAGCTCAGCTGGCAATTGTCAAGCAGATGAGCAGACAGTAATCACGCAGCTCAGCAGGCCCAGATCACGTGACTGATCATACACTGATCACGTGATGATCATGTACTGATCACTTGGATATCATGCACTGATCACGTGGCTGATCATACACTGTTCACGTGTCTGACCATGCACTGATCACGTGGCTGATCATACACTGCTCACGTAACTGATCATGCACTGATCACGTGGCTATCATGCACTGATCACGTGGCTGAACATGCACTGTTCACGTGGCTGATCACACACCTGTCACGTGACATATCATGCACTGATCACGTGGCACTCATGCACTGATCACGTGGCTGATCATACTCTGCTCACGTAACTCATGCACACATCACGTGGCTATCATGCACTGCTCACGTGGCTCGTCATGGAATGATCACGTAGCAACCATATACTGTTAACGTGACTGATCATGCAAGATCACGTAAATGATCATGCACTGTTCATGTGACTGATCATGTACTGATCACGTGACTGATCATGCACTGATCACGTGGCTATCATGCACTGCTCACGTGGCTGATCATGCAACGATCACGTAGCAACCATGTACTGGTCACGTGACTGATCATGCACTGATCACGTAATTGATCCTGCACTGATCACGTGGCTCATCATGCACTGATCACGTGGCTGATCACACATGTATCACGTGACTGATCATGCACTGATCACGTGGCTCTCATGCACTGATCACGTGGCTGTCATGCACTGATCACGTGGATATCATGCACTGATCACGTGGCTGATCACACACGTATCACATGACTGATCATGCACTGATCACGTGGCTATCATGCACTGATCACGTGGCTATCATGCACTGATCACGTGGCTGATCATGCAATGATCACGTAGCTACCATGTACTGGTCACGTGACTGATCATGCACTGATCACGTAATTGATCATGCACTGATCGTGGCTGATCATGCACTGATCACGTGGCTGATCATACACTGATCACATAACTGATCATGCACTGATCACGTGACTGATCATGCACTGATCACGTGGCTATCATGCACTGATCACGTGGCTGATCATACACTGATCACGTGCATGGTCATGCACTGATCACGTGGCTGATCATGCACTGATCACGTGACTGATCATGCACTGATCGTGTCTGATCATGCACTGATCACGTGGCTATCATGCACTGCTCACGTGGCTGATCATGCCATGATCACGCAGCTACCATGTACTGGTCACATGACTGATCATGCACTGATCACGTGACTGATCATGCAGTGATCGCGTGGCTATCATGAACTACTCACGTGGCTGATCATGCAATGATCATGTAGCTACCATGTACAGGTCACGTGAATGATCATACACCCATCAGGTGACTGATCATGCACTGATCACGTGGCTATCATGCACTGATCACTAGACTGATCATGCACTGATCACGTCTATATCATGCACTGATCACATGACTGCCCGTGCACTGATCACGTGCATGATCATACACTAATCTTGTGACAGATCATGCACTGATCACGTGGCTGATCATGCACTGATACCGTGACTGAGCATGGACTGATCACATGACTATCATGTAGTGATCACGTGACTTAATGGCGCTGATCATGTGACTGATCATGCGCTGATCATGTTTGCTATCATACACTGATCATGTGCCTCTGGAGGCAATAAACAAAGAGCTGAGTAGGCACGAATCAAACAGTCAGCAGGCAATAATCATGGAACTCAGGTGTGAGGAATCATGCTGCTCAGCTGGCAATAATCAAGCAGCTGAGCAGGCAGGAATTACGCAGCACAGCTGGCAATTGTCAAGCAGATGACAGGCAGGAATCGTGCAGCTCAGCTGGCAATTGTCAAGCAGATGAGCAGACAGTAATCACGCAGCTCAGCAGGCCCAGATCACGTGACTGAGCATGCACTGTTCACGTGGCTGATCATACACTGATCACGTGATGATCATGCACTGATCACTTGGATATCATGCACTGATCACGTGGCTGATCATACACTGTTCACGTGTCTGACCATGCACTGATCACGTGGCTGATCATGCACTGCTCACGTAACTGATCATGCACTGATCACGTGGCTATCATGCACTGATCACGTGGCTGAACATGCACTGTTCACGTGGCTGATCACACACCTGTCACGTGACATATCATGCACTGATCACGTGGCACTCATGCACTGATCACGTGGCTGATCATACTCTGCTCACGTAACTCATGCACACATCACGTGGCTATCATGCACTGCTCACGTGGTTCGTCATGGAATGATCACGTAGCAACCATATACTGGTCACGTGACTGATCATGCAAAGATCACGTAAATGATCATGCACTGTTCACGTGACTGATCATGTACTGATCACGTGACTGATCATGCACTGATCACGTGGCTATCATGCTCTGCTCACGTGGCTGATCATGCAACGATCACGTAGCAACCATGTACTGGTCACGTGACTGATCATGCACTGATCACGTAATTGATCCTGCACTGATCACGTGGCTCATCATGCACTGATCACGTGGCTGATCACACATGTATCACGTGACTGATCATGCACTGATCACGTGGCTCTCATGCACTGATCACGTGGCTGTCATGCACTGATCACGTGGATATCATGCACTGATCACGTGGCTGATCACACACGTATCACATGACTGATCATGCACTGATCACGTGGCTATCATGCACTGATCACGTGGCTATCATGCACTGATCACGTGGCTGATCATGCAATGATCACGTAGCTACCATGTACTGATCACGTGACTGATCATGCACTGATCACGTAATTGATCATGCACTGATCACGTGGCTGATCATGCACTGATCACGTGGCTGATCATGCACTGATCACGTAACTGATCATGCACTGATCACGTGACTGATCATGCACTGATCACGTGGCTATCATGCACTGATCACGTGGCTGATCATGCATGATCACGCAGCTACCATGCACTGGTCACGTGACTGATCATGCACTGATCACGTGACTGATCATGCACTGATCACGTGGCTATCATGCACTACTCACGTGGCTGATCATGCAATGATCATGTAGCTACCATGTACTGGTCACGTGAATGATCATACACCCATCAGGTGACTGATCATGCACTGATCACGTGGCTATCATGCACTGATCACGTGACTGATCATGCACTGATCACGTCTATATCATGCACTGATCACATGACTGCCCATGCACTGATCACGTGGATGATCATACACTAATCTTGTGACAGATCATGCACTGATCACGTGGCTGATCATGCACTGATACCGTGACTGAGCATGGACTGATCACATGACTATCATGTAGTGATCACGTGACTTAATGGCGCTGATCATGTGACTGATCATGCGCTGATCATGTTTGCTATCATACACTGATCATGTGCCTCTGGAGGCAATAAACAAAGAGCTGAGTAGGCACGAATCAAACAGTCAGCAGGCAATAATCATGGAACACAGGTGTGAGGAATCATGCTGCTCAGCTGGCAATAATCAGCAGCTGAGCAGGCAGGAATCGTGCAGCTCAGCTGGCAATTGTCAAGCAGATGAGCAGACAGTAATCACGCAGCTCAGGCCCAGATCACGTGACTGAGCATGCACTGTTCACGTGGCTGATCATACACTGATCACGTGATGATCATGCACTGATCACGTGGATATCATGCACTGATCACGTGGCTGATCATACACTGATCACGTGTCTGATCATGCACTGATCACGTGGCTGATCATGCACTGATCACGTAACTGATCATGCACTGATCACGTGGCTATCATGCACTGATCACGTGACTGATCATGCACTGATCACGTGGCTGATCATGCACTGATCACGTGACTGATCATGCACTGATCACGTGGCTATCATGCACTGATCACGTGGCTGATCACACTGCATACGTGACTGATCATGCACTGATCACGTGGCTATCATGCACTGATCACGTGCTGATCATGCACTGATCACGTGGCTGATCATGCACTGATCACGTAGCTACCATGCACTGATCACGTGACTGATCATGCACTGATCACGTAACTGATCATGCACTGATCACGTGGCTGATCATGCACTGATCACGTGGCTATCATGCACTGATCACGTGGCTGATCATGCACTGATCACGTGGCTGATCATGCACTGATCACGTGACTGATCATGCACTGATCACGTGGCTATCATGCACTGATCACGTGGCTGATCATGCCAGGATCACGCAGCTACCATGTACTGGTCACATGACTGATCATGCACTGATCACGTGACTGATCATGCACTGATCACGTGGCTATCATGCACTACTCACGTGGCTGATCATGCAATGATCATGTAGCTACCATGTACAGGTCACGTGAATGATCATACACCCATCAGGTGACTGATCATGCACTGATCACGTGGCTATCATGCACTGATCACGAGACTGATCATGCACTGATCACGTCTATATCATGCACTGATCACATGACTGCCCATGCACTGATCACGTGGATGATCATACACTAATCTTGTGACAGATCATGCACTGATCACGTGGCTGATCATGCACTGATACCGTGACTGAGCATGGACTGATCACATGACTATCATGTAGTGATCACGTGACTTAATGGCGCTGATCATGTGACTGATCATGCGCTGATCATGTTTGCTATCATACACTGATCATGTGCCTCTGGAGGCAATAAACAAAGAGCTGAGTAGGCACGAATCAAACAGTCAGCAGGCAATAATCATGGAACTCAGGTGTGAGGAATCATGCTGCTCAGCTGGCAATAATCAAGCAGCTGAGCAGGCAGGAATTACGCAGCACAGCTGGCAATTGTCAAGCAGATGACAGGCAGGAATCGTGCAGCTCAGCTGGCAATTGTCAAGCAGATGAGCAGACAGTAATCACGCAGCTCAGCAGGCCCAGATCACGTGACTGAGCATGCACTGTTCACGTGGCTGATCATACACTGATCACGTGATGATCATGCACTGATCACGTGGATATCATGCACTGATCACGTGGCTGATCATACACTGTTCACGTGTCTGACCATGCACTGATCACGTGGCTGATCATACACTGCTCACGTAACTGATCATGCACTGATCACGTGGCTATCATGCACTGATCACGTGGCTGATCATGCACTGATCACGTGGCTGATCATGCACTGATCACGTGGCTGATCATGCACTGATCACGTGGCTATCATGCACTGATCACGTGGCTGATCACACACTATCACGTGACTGATCATGCACTGATCACGTGGCTATCATGCACTGATCACGTGGCTATCATGCACTGATCACGTGGCTGATCATGCAATGATCACGTAGCTACATGTACTGGTCACGTGACTGATCATGCACTGATCACGTGACTGATCATGCACTGATCACGTGGCTGATCATGCACTGATCACGTGGCTGATCATGCACTGATCACGTGACTGATCATGCACTGATCACGTGCTGATCATGCACTGATCACGTGGCTATCATGCACTGATCACGTGGCTGATCATGCATGATCACGCAGCTACCATGTACTGGTCACATGACTGATCATGCACTGATCACGTGACTGATCATGCACTGATCACGTGGCTATCATGAACTACTCACGTGGCTGATCATGCAATGATCATGTAGCTACCATGTACAGGTCACGTGAATGATCATACACCCATCAGGTGACTGATCATGCACTGATCACGTGGCTATCATGCACTGATCACGTGACTGATCATGCACTGATCACGTCTATATCATGCACTGATCACATGACTGCCCATGCACTGATCACGTGGATGATCATACACTAATCTTCTGACAGATCATGCACTGATCACGTGGCTGATCATGCACTGATACCGTGACTGAGCATGGACTGATCACATGACTATCATGTAGTGATCACGTGACTTAATGGCGCTGATCATGTGACTGATCATGCGCTGATCATGTTTGCTATCATACACTGATCATGTGCCTCTGGAGGCAATAAACAAAGAGCTGAGTAGGCACGAATCAAACAGTCAGCAGGCAATAATCATGGAACACAGGTGTGAGGAATCATGCTGCTCAGCTGGCAATAATCAAGCAGCTGAGCAGGCAGGAATCGTGCAGCTCAGCTGGCAATTGTCAAGCAGATGAGCAGACAGTAATCACGCAGCTCAGCATGCCCAGATCACGTGACTGAGCATGCACTGTTCACGTGGCTGATCATGCACTGATCACGTGACTGATCATGCACTGATCACGTGGCTATCATGCACTGATCACGTGGCTGATCATGCACTGATCACGTGGCTACCATGTACTGATCACGTGACTGATCATGCACTGATCACGTAACTGATCATGCACTGATCACGTGGCTGATCATGCACTGATCACGTGGCTGATCATGCACTGATCACGTAACTGATCATGCACTGATCACGTGGCTATCATGCACTGATCACGTGGCTGATCATACACTGATCACGTGCCTGATCATGCACTGATCACGTGGCTGATCATGCACTGATCACGTGACTGATCATGCACTGATCACGTGTCTGATCATGCACTGATCACGTGGCTATCATGCACTGCTCACGTGGCTGATCATGCCATGATCACGCAGCTACCATGTACTGGTCACGTGACTGATCATGCACTGATCACGTGACTGATCATGCACTGATCACGTGGCTATCATGCACTGATCACGTGGCTGATCATGCAATGATCATGTAGCTACCATGTACTGGTCACGTGACTGATCATGCACTGATCACGTGACTGATCATGCACTGATCACGTGGCTATCATGCACTGATCACGTGACTGATCATGCACTGATCACGTCTATATCATGCACTGATCACATGACTGCCCATGTACTGATCACGTGGATGATCATACACTAATCACGTGACAGATCATGCACTGATCACGTGGCTGATCATGCACTGATCACGTGACTGATCATGCACTGATCATGACTATCATGCACTGATCACGTGACTTAATGCGCTGATCATGTGACTGATCATGCACTGATCATGTTTGCTATCATACACTGATCATGTGCCTCTGGAGGCAATAAACAAAGAGCTGAGTAGGCACGAATCACAGTCAGCAGGCAATGGAACACAGGTGTGAGGAATCATGCTGCTCAGCTGGCAATAATCAAGCAGCTGAGCAGGCAGGAATCGTGCAGCTCAGCTGGCAATTGTCAAGCAGATGAGCAGACAGTAATGCGCAGCTCAGCATGCACTGATCACGTGACTGATCATGCACTGATCACGTGGCTGATCATGCACTGATCACGTGGCTGATCATGCACTGATCACGTGGCTATCATGCACTGATCACGTGGCTGATCATGCACTGATCACGTGACTGATCATGCACTGATCACGTGTCTGATCATGCACTGATCACGTGGCTATCATGCACTGCTCACGTGGCTGATCATGCCATGATCACGCAGCTACCATGTACTGGTCACATGACTGATCATGCACTGATCACGTGACTGATCATGCAGTGATCACGTGGCTATCATGCACTACTCACGTGGCTGATCATGCAATGATCATGTAGCTACCATGTACAGGTCACGTGAATGATCATACACCCATCAGGTGACTGATCATGCACTGATCACGTGGCTATCATGCACTGATCACGAGACTGATCATGCACTGATCACGTCTATATCATGCACTGATCACATGACTGCCCATGCACTGATCACGTGGATGATCATACACTAATCTTGTGACAGATCATGCACTGATCACGTGGCTGATCATGCACTGATACCGTGACTGAGCATGGACTGATCACATGACTATCATGTAGTGATCACGTGACTTAATGGCGCTGATCATGTGACTGATCATGCGCTGATCATGTTTGCTATCATACACTGATCATGTGCCTCTGGAGGCAATAAACAAAGAGCTGAGTAGGCACGAATCAAACAGTCAGCAGGCAATAATCATGGAACTCAGGTGTGAGGAATCATGCTGCTCAGCTGGCAATAATCAAGCAGCTGAGCAGGCAGGAATTACGCAGCACAGCTGGCAATTGTCAAGCAGATGACAGGCAGGAATCGTGCAGCTCAGCTGGCAATTGTCAAGCAGATGAGCAGACAGTAATCACGCAGCTCAGCAGGCCCAGATCACGTGACTGAGCATGCACTGTTCACGTGGCTGATCATACACTGATCACGTGATGATCATGCACTGATCACTTGGATATCATGCACTGATCACGTGGCTGATCATACACTGTTCACGTGTCTGACCATGCACTGATCACGTGGCTGATCATACACTGCTCACGTAACTGATCATGCACTGATCACGTGGCTATCATGCACTGATCACGTGGCTGAACATGCACTGTTCACGTGGCTGATCACACACCTGTCACGTGACATATCATGCACTGATCACGTGGCACTCATGCACTGATCACGTGGCTGATCATACTCTGCTCACGTAACTCATGCACACATCACGTGGCTATCATGCACTGCTCACGTGGCTCGTCATGGAATGATCACGTAGCAACCATATACTGGTCACGTGACTGATCATGCAAAGATCACGTAAATGATCATGCACTGTTCACGTGACTGATCATGTACTGATCACGTGACTGATCATGCACTGATCACGTGGCTATCATGCTCTGCTCACGTGGCTGATCATGCAACGATCACGTAGCAACCATGTACTGGTCACGTGACTGATCATGCACTGATCACGTAATTGATCCTGCACTGATCACGTGGCTCATCATGCACTGATCACGTGGCTGATCACACATGTATCACGTGACTGATCATGCACTGATCACGTGGCTCTCATGCACTGATCACGTGGCTGTCATGCACTGATCACGTGGATATCATGCACTGATCACGTGGCTGATCACACACGTATCACATGACTGATCATGCACTGATCACGTGGCTATCATGCACTGATCACGTGGCTGATCATGCACTGATCACGTGGCTGATCATGCACTGATCACGTGACTGTCATGCACTGATCACGTGATCACGATAATTGATCATCACTGATCATGTGGCTGATCATGCACTGATCACGTGGCTGATCATGCACTGATCACGTGACTGATCATGCACTGATCACGTGTCTGATCATGCACTGATCACGTGGCTATCATGCACTGATCACGTGGCTGATCATGCCATGATCACGCGGCTACCATGTACTGGTCACATGACTGATCATGCACTGATCACGTGACTGATCATGCACTGATCACGTGGCTATCATGAACTACTCACGTGGCTGATCATGCAATGATCATGTAGCTATCATGTACAGGTCACGTGAATGATCATACACCCATCAGGTGACTGATCATGCACTGATCACGTGGCTATCATGCACTGATCACGAGACTGATCATGCACTGTTCACCTCTATATCATGCACTGATCACATGACTGCCCATGCACTGATCACGTGGATGATCATACACTAATCTTGTGACAGATCATGCACTGATCACGTGGCTGATCATGCACTGATACCGTGACTGAGCATGGACTGATCACATGACTATCATGTAGTGATCACGTGACTTAATGGCGCTGATCATGTGACTGATCATGCGCTGATCATGTTTGCTATCATACACTGATCATGTGCCTCTGGAGGCAATAAACAAAGAGCTGAGTAGGCACGAATCAAACAGTCAGCAGGCAATAATCATGGAACACAGGTGTGAGGAATCATGCTGCTCAGCTGGCAATAATCAAGCAGCTGAGCAGGCAGGAATCGTGCAGCTCAGCTGGCAATTGTCAAGCAGATGAGCAGACAGTAATCACGCAGCTCAGCAGGCACTGATCACGTGACTGAGCATGCACTGATCACGTGGCTGATCATACACTGATCACGTGGCTGATCATGCACTGATCACGTGGCTATCATGCACTGATCACGTGGCTGATCATGCACTGATCACGTAGCTACCATGCACTGATCACGTGACTGATCATGCACTGATCACGTAATTGATCATGCACTGATCACGTGGCTGATCATGCACTGATCACGTGGCTGATCATGCACTGATCACGTAACTGATCATGCACTGATCACGTGACTGATCATGCACTGATCACGTGGCTATCATGCACTGATCACGTGACTGATCATACACTGATCACGTGCCTGATCATGCACTGATCACGTGGCTGATCATGCACTGATCACGTGACTGATCATGCACTGATCACGTGTCTGATCATGCACTGATCACGTGGCTATCATGCACTGCTCACGTGGCTGATCATGCCATGATCACGCAGCTACCATGTACTGGTCACGTGACTGATCATGCACTGATCACGTGACTGATCATGCACTGATCACGTGGCTATCATGCACTACTCACGTGGCTGATCATGCAATGATCATGTAGCTACCATGTACTGGTCACGTGAATGATCATACACCCATCAGGTGACTGATCATGCACTGATCACGTGGCTATCATGCACTGATCACGTGACTGATCATGCACTGATCACGTCTATATCATGCACTGATCACATGACTGCCATGCACTGATCACGTGGATGATCACACTAATCACGTGACAGATCATGCACTGATCACGTGGCTGATCATGCACTGATACCGTGACTGAGCATGGACTGATCACATGACTATCATGTAGTGATCACGTGACTTAATGGCGCTGATCATGTGACTGATCATGCTGATCATGTTTGCTATCATACACTGATCATGTGCCTCTGGAGGCAATAAACAAAGAGCTGAGTAGGCACGAATCAAACAGTCAGCAGGCAATAATCATGGAACACAGGTGTGAGGAATCATGCTGCTCAGCTGGCAATAATCAAGCAGCTGAGCAGGCAGGAATCGTGCAGCTCAGCTGGCAATTGTCAAGCAGATGAGCAGACAGTAATCACGCAGCTCAGCATGCACTGATCACGTGACTGATCATGCACTGATCACGTGGCTGATCATGCACTGATCACGTGATGATCATGCACTGATCACGTGGCTATCATGCACTGATCACGTGGCTGATCATGCACTGATCACGTGACTGATCATGCACTGATCACGTGTCTGATCATGCACTGATCACGTGGCTATCATGCACTGATCACGTGGCTGATCATGCCATGATCACGCAGCTACCATGTACTGGTCACATGACTGATCATGCACTGATCACGTGACTGATCATGCAGTGATCACGTGAACTACTCACGTGGCTGATCATGCAATGATCATGTAGCTACCATGTACAGGTCACGTGAATGATCATACACCCATCAGGTGACTGATCATGCACTGATCACGTGGCTATCATGCACTGATCACGAGACTGATCATGCACTGATCACGTCTATATCATGCACTGATCACATGACTGCCCATGCACTGATCACGTGGATGATCATACACTCATCTTGTGACAGATCATGCACTGATCACGTGGCTGATCATGCACTGATACCGTGACTGAGCATGGACTGATCACATGACTATCATGTAGTGATCACGTGACTTAATGGCGCTGATCATGTGACTGATCATGCGCTGATCATGTTTGCTATCATACACTGATCATGTGCCTCTGGAGGCAATAAACAAAGAGCTGAGTAGGCACGAATCAAACAGTCAGCAGGCAATAATCATGGAACTCAGCTGTGAGGAATCATGCTGCTCAGCTGGCAATAATCAAGCAGCTGAGCAGGCAGGAATTACGCAGCACAGCTGGCAATTGTCAAGCAGATGACAGGCAGGAATCGTGCAGCTCAGCTGGCAATTGTCAAGCAGATGAGCAGACAGTAATCACGCAGCTCAGCAGGCCCAGATCACGTGACTGAGCATGCACTGTTCACGTGGCTGATCATACACTGATCACGTGATGATCATGCACTGATCACTTGGATATCATGCACTGATCACGTGGCTGATCATACACTGTTCACGTGTCTGACCATGCACTGATCACGTGGCTGATCATACACTGCTCACGTAACTGATCATGCACTGATCACGTGGCTATCATGCACTGATCACGTGGCTGAACATGCACTGTTCACGTGGCTGATCACACACCTGTCACGTGACATATCATGCACTGATCACGTGGCACTCATGCACTGATCACGTGGCTGATCATACTCTGCTCACGTAACTCATGCACACATCACGTGGCTATCATGCACTGCTCACGTGGCTCGTCATGGAATGATCACGTAGCAACCATATACTGGTCACGTGACTGATCATGCAAAGATCACGTAAATGATCATGCACTGTTCAAGTGACTGATCATGTACTGATCACGTGACTGATCATGCACTGATCACGTGGCTATCATGCACTGCTCACGTGGCTGATCATGCAACGATCACGTAGCAACCATGTACTGGTCACGTGACTGATCATGCACTGATCACGTAACTGATCATGCACTGATCACGTGGCTCATCATGCACTGATCACGTGGCTGATCACACATGTATCACGTGAGTGATCAGGCACTGATCACGTGGCTCTCATGCACTGATCACGTGGCTGTCATGCACTGATCACGTGGATATCATGCACTGATCACGTGGCTGATCACACACGTATCACATGACTGATCATGCACTGATCACGTGGCTATCATGCACTGATCACGTGGCTATCATGCACTGATCACGTGGCTGATCATGCAATGATCACGTAGCTACCATGTACTGGTCACGTGACTGATCATGAACTGAGCACGTAATTGATCATGCACTGATCACGTGGCTGATCATGCACTGATCACGTGGCTGATCATACACTGATCACGTAACTGATCATGCACTGATCACGTGACTGATCATGCACTGATCACGTGGCTATCATGCACTGATCACTTGGCTGACATGCACTGATCACGTGCCTGATCATGCACTGATCACGTGGCTGATCATGCACTGATCACGTGACTGATCATGCACTGATCACGTGTCTGATCATGCACTGATCACGTGGCTGATCATGCACTGCTCACGTGGCTGATCATGCATGATCACGCAGCTACCATGTACTGGTCACATGACTGATCATGCACTGATCACGTGACTGATCATGCACTGATCACGTGGCTATCATGCACTATCACGTGGCTGATCATGCACTGATCACGTAGCTATCATGTACTGATCACGTGACTGATCATGCACTGATCACGTGACTGATCATGCACTGATCACGTGGCTATCATGCACTGATCACGTGACTGATCATGCACTGATCACGTCTATATCATGCACTGATCACATGACTGATCATGCACTGATCACGTGGATGATCATACACTGATCACTGACTGATCATGCACTGATCACGTGACTGATCATGCACTGATCACGTGGCTATCATGCACTGATCACGTGGCTGATCATACACTGATCACGTGACTGATCATGCACTGATCACGTGGCTGATCATGCACTGATCACGTGACTGATCATGCACTGATCTCGTGTCTGATCATGCACTGATCACGTGACTGATCATGCACTGCTCACGTGGCTGATCATGCCAAGATCAAGCAGCTACCATGTACTGGTCACATGACTGATCATGCACTGATCACGTGACTGATCATGCAGTGATCACGTGGCTGCATACTCACGTGGCTGATCATGCAATGATCATGTAGCTACCATGTACAGGTCACGTGAATGATCATACACCCATCAGGTGACTGATCATGCACTGATCACGTGGCTATCATGCACTGATCACGAGACTGATCATGCACTGATCACGTCTATATCATGCACTGATCACATGACTGCCCATGCACTGATCACGTGGATGATCATACACTAATCTTGTGACAGATCATGCACTGATCACGTGGCTGATCATGCACTGATACCGTGACTGAGCATGGACTGATCACATGACTATCATGTAGTGATCACGTGACTTAATGGCGCTGATCATGTGACTGATCATGCGCTGATCATGTTTGCTATCATACACTGATCATGTGCCTCTGGAGGCAATAAACAAAGAGCTGAGTAGGCACGAATCAAACAGTCAGCAGGCAATAATCATGGAACTCAGGTGTGAGGAATCATGCTGCTCAGCTGGCAATAATCAAGCAGCTGAGCAGGCAGGAATTACGCAGCACAGCTGGCAATTGTCAAGCAGATGACAGGCAGGAATCGTGCAGCTCAGCTGGCAATTGTCAAGCAGATGAGCAGACAGTAATCACGCAGCTCAGCAGGCCCAGATCACGTGACTGAGCATGCACTGTTCACGTGGCTGATCATACACTGATCACGTGATGATCATGCACTGATCACTTGGATATCATGCACTGATCACGTGGCTGATCATACACTGTTCACGTGTCTGACCATGCACTGATCACGTGGCTGATCATACACTGCTCACGTAACTGATCATGCACTGATCACGTGGCTATCATGCACTGATCACGTGGCTGAACATGCACTGTTCACGTGGCTGATCACACACCTGTCACGTGACATATCATGCACTGATCACGTGGCACTCATGCACTGATCACGTGGCTGATCATACTCTGCTCACGTAACTCATGCACACATCACGTGGCTATCATGCACTGCTCACGTGGCTCGTCATGGAATGATCACGTAGCAACCATATACTGGTACGTGACTGATCATGCAAAGATCACGTAAATGATCATGCACTGTTCACGTGACTGATCATGTACTGATCACGTGACTGATCATGCACTGATCACGTGGCTATCATGCTCTGCTCACGTGGCTGATCATGCAACGATCACGTAGCAACCATGTACTGGTCACGTGACTGATCATGCACTGATCACGTAATTGATCCTGCACTGATCACGTGGCTCATCATGCACTGATCACGTGGCTGATCACACATGTATCACGTGACTGATCATGCACTGATCCCGTGGCTCTCATGCACTGATCACGTGGCTGTCATGCACTGATCACGTGGATATCATGCACTGATCACGTGGCTGATCACACACGTATCACATGACTGATCATGCACTGATCACGTGGCTATCATGCACTGATCACGTGGCTATCATGCACTGATCACGTGGCTGATCATGCAATGATCACGTAGCTACCATGTACTGGTCACGTGACTGATCATGCACTGATCACGTAATTGATCATGCACTGATCATGTGGCTGATCATGCACTGATCACGTGGCTGATCATACACTGATCACATAACTGATCATGCACTGATCACGTGACTGATCATGCACTGATCACGTGGCTATCATGCACTGATCACTTGGCTGACATACACTGATCACGTGCCTGGTCATGCACTGATCACGTGGCTGATCATGCACTGATCACGTGACTGATCATGCACTGATCTCGTGTCTGATCATGCACTGATCACGTGGCTGATCATGCACTGATCACGTGGCTGATCATGCCATGATCACGCAGCTACCATGTACTGGTCACATGACTGATCATGCACTGATCACGTGACTGATCATGCAGTGATCACGTGGCTATCATGAACTACTCACGTGGCTGATCATGCAATGATCATGTAGCTACCATGTACAGGTCACGTGAATGATCATACACCCATCAGGTGACTGATCATGCACTGATCACGTGGCTATCATGCACTGATCACGAGACTGATCATGCACTGTTCACGTCTATATCATGCACTGATCACATGACTGCCCATGCACTGATCACGTGGATGATCATACACTAATCTTGTGACAGATCATGCACTGATCACGTGGCTGATCATGCACTGATACCGTGACTGAGCATGGACTGATCACATGACTATCATGTAGTGATCACGTGACTTAATGGCGCTGATCATGTGACTGATCATGCGCTGATCATGTTTGCTATCATACACTGATCATGTGCCTCTGGAGGCAATAAACAAAGAGCTGAGTAGGCACGAATCAAACAGTCAGCAGGCAATAATCATGGAACTCAGGTGTGAGGAATCATGCTGCTCAGCTGGCAATAATCAAGCAGCTGAGCAGGCAGGAATTACGCAGCACAGCTGGCAATTGTCAAGCAGATGACAGGCAGGAATCGTGCAGCTCAGCTGGCAATTGTCAAGCAGATGAGCAGACAGTAATCACGCAGCTCAGCAGGCCCAGATCACGTGACTGAGCATGCACTGTTCACGTGGCTGATCATACACTGATCACGTGATGATCATGCACTGATCACTTGGATATCATGCACTGATCACGTGGCTGATCATGCACTGATCACGTGCTGACCATGCACTGATCACGTGACTGATCATGCACTGATCACGTAACTGATCATGCACTGATCACGTGGCTGATCATGCACTGATCACGTGGCTGATCATGCACTGATCACGTGCTGATCATGCACTGATCACGTGACTGATCATGCACTGATCACGTGGCTATCATGCACTGATCACGTGGCTGATCATACACTGATCACGTGACTGATCATGCACTGATCACGTGGCTGATCATGCACTGATCACGTGACTGATCATGCACTGATCACGTGACTGATCATGCACTGATCACGTGGCTATCATGCACTGATCACGTGGCTGATCATGCATGATCACGCAGCTACCATGTACTGATCACGTGACTGATCATGCACTGATCACGTGACTGATCATGCACTGATCACGTGGCTATCATGCACTGATCACGTGGCTGATCATGCATGATCACGTAGCTACCATGCACTGATCACGTGACTGATCATGCACTGATCACGTGGCTCATCATGCACTGATCACGTGGCTGATCACACATGATCACGTGACTGATCATGCACTGATCACGTGGCTATCATGCACTGATCACGTGGCTGTCATGCACTGATCACGTGGATATCATGCACTGATCACGTGGCTGATCACACACGATCACATGACTGATCATGCACTGATCACGTGGCTATCATGCACTGATCACGTGGCTATCATGCACTGATCACGTGGCTGATCATGCAATGATCACGTAGCTATCATGCACTGGTCACGTGACTGATCATGCACTGATCACGTGGCTGATCATGCACTGATCACGTGGCTATCATGCACTGATCACGTGGCTGATCATGCAATGATCACGTAGCAATGTACTGATCACGTGACTGATCATGCACTGATCACGTGACTGATCATGCACTGATCACGTGGCTGATCATGCACTGATCACGTGGCTGATCATGCACTGATCACGTGACTGATCATGCACTGATCACGTGACTGATCATGCACTGATCACGTGGCTATCATGCACTGATCACGTGGCTGATCATGCACTGATCACGTGACTGATCATGCACTGATCACGTGGCTGATCATGCACTGATCACGTGGCTGATCATGCACTGCTCACGTGGCTGATCATGCCATGATCACGCAGCTACCATGTACTGGTCACATGACTGATCATGCACTGATCACGTGACTGATCATGCACTGATCACGTGGCTATCATGAACTACTCACGTGGCTGATCATGCAATGATCATGTAGCTACCATGTACAGGTCACGTGAATGATCATACACCCATCAGGTGACTGATCATGCACTGATCACGTGGCTATCATGCACTGATCACGAGACTGATCATGCACTGTTCACGTCTATATCATGCACTGATCACATGACTGCCCATGCACTGATCACGTGGATGATCATACACTAATCTTGTGACAGATCATGCACTGATCACGTGGCTGATCATGCACTGATACCGTGACTGAGCATGGACTGATCACATGACTATCATGTAGTGATCACGTGACTTAATGGCGCTGATCATGTGACTGATCATGCGCTGATCATGTTTGCTATCATACACTGATCATGTGCCTCTGGAGGCAATAAACAAAGAGCTGAGTAGGCACGAATCAAACAGTCAGCAGGCAATAATCATGGAACTCAGGTGTGAGGAATCATGCTGCTCAGCTGGCAATAATCAAGCAGCTGAGCAGGCAGGAATTACGCAGCACAGCTGGCAATTGTCAAGCAGATGAGCAGACAGTAATCACGCAGCTCAGCAGGCCCAGATCACGTGACTGAGCATGCACTGTTCACGTGGCTGATCATACACTGATCACGTGATGATCATGCACTGATCACTTGGATATCATGCACTGATCACGTGGCTGATCATACACTGTTCACGTGTCTGACCATGCACTGATCACGTGGCTGATCATACACTGCTCACGTAACTGATCATGCACTGATCACGTGGCTATCATGCACTGATCACGTGGCTGAACATGCACTGTTCACGTGGCTGATCACACACCTGTCACGTGACATATCATGCACTGATCACGTGGCACTCATGCACTGATCACGTGGCTGATCATACTCTGCTCACGTAACTCATGCACACATCACGTGGCTATCATGCACTGCTCACGTGGCTCGTCATGGAATGATCACGTAGCAACCATATACTGGTCACGTGACTGATCATGCAAAGATCACGTAAATGATCATGCACTGTTCACGTGACTGATCATGTACTGATCACGTGACTGATCATGCACTGATCACGTGGCTATCATGCTCTGCTCACGTGGCTGATCATGCAACGATCACGTAGCAACCATGTACTGGTCACGTGACTGATCATGCACTGATCACGTAATTGATCATGCACTGATCACGTGGCTCATCATGCACTGATCACGTGGCTGATCACACATGTATCACGTGACTGATCATGCACTGATCACGTGGCTATCATGCACTGATCACGTGGCTGTCATGCACTGATCACGTGGATATCATGCACTGATCACGTGGCTGATCACACACGATCACATGACTGATCATGCACTGATCACGTGGCTATCATGCACTGATCACGTGGCTATCATGCACTGATCACGTGGCTGATCATGCACTGATCACGTAGCTACCATGCACTGATCACGTGACTGATCATGCACTGATCACGTGGCTGATCATGCACTGATCACGTGGCTGATCATGCACTGATCACGTGGCTATCATGCACTGATCACGTGGCTGATCATGCATGATCACGCAGCTACCATGCACTGATCACGTGACTGATCATGCACTGATCACGTGGCTATCATGCACTGATCACGTGGCTGATCATGCTGATCACGTAGCTATCATGCACTGATCACGTGACTGATCATGCACTGATCACGTGATTGATCATGCACTGATCACGTGGCTGATCATGCACTGATCACGTGGCTGATCATGCACTGATCACATAACTGATCATGCACTGATCACGTGACTGATCATGCACTGATCACGTGGCTATCATGCACTGATCACGTGGCTGATCATACACTGATCACGTGCTGATCATGCACTGATCACGTGGCTGATCATGCACTGATCACGTGACTGATCATGCACTGATCACGTGTCTGATCATGCACTGATCACGTGGCTATCATGCACTGCTCACGTGGCTGATCATGCCATGATCACGCAGCTACCATGTACTGGTCACATGACTGATCATGCACTGATCACGTGACTGATCATGCAGTGATCACGTGGCTATCATGCACTACTCACGTGGCTGATCATGCAATGATCATGTAGCTACCATGTACAGGTCACGTGAATGATCATACACCCATCAGGTGACTGATCATGCACTGATCACGTGGCTATCATGCACTGATCACGAGACTGATCATGCACTGATCACGTCTATATCATGCACTGATCACATGACTGCCCATGCACTGATCACGTGGATGATCATACACTAATCTTGTGACAGATCATGCACTGATCACGTGGCTGATCATGCACTGATACCGTGACTGAGCATGGACTGATCACATGACTATCATGTAGTGATCACGTGACTTAATGGCGCTGATCATGTGACTGATCATGCGCTGATCATGTTTGCTATCATACACTGATCATGTGCCTCTGGAGGCAATAAACAAAGAGCTGAGTAGGCACGAATCAAACAGTCAGCAGGCAATAATCATGGAACTCAGGTGTGAGGAATCATGCTGCTCAGCTGGCAATAATCAAGCAGCTGAGCAGGCAGGAATTACGCAGCACAGCTGGCAATTGTCAAGCAGATGGGCAGACAGTAATCACGCAGCTCAGCAGGCCCAGATCACGTGACTGAGCATGCACTGTTCACGTGGCTGATCATACACTGATCACGTGATGATCATGCACTGATCACTTGGATATCATGCACTGATCACGTGGCTGATCATACACTGTTCACGTGTCTGACCATGCACTGATCACGTGGCTGATCATACACTGCTCACGTAACTGATCATGCACTGATCACGTGGCTATCATGCACTGATCACGTGGCTGAACATGCACTGTTCACGTGGCTGATCACACACCTGTCACGTGACATATCATGCACTGATCACGTGGCACTCATGCACTGATCACGTGGCTGATCATACTCTGCTCACGTAACTCATGCACACATCACGTGGCTATCATGCACTGCTCACGTGGCTCGTCATGGAATGATCACGTAGCAACCATATACTGGTCACGTGACTGATCATGCAAAGATCACGTAAATGATCATGCACTGTTCACGTGACTGATCATGTACTGATCACGTGACTGATCATGCACTGATCACGTGGCTATCATGCTCTGCTCACGTGGCTGATCATGCAACGATCACGTAGCAACCATGTACTGGTCACGTGACTGATCATGCACTGATCACGTAATTGATCCTGCACTGATCACGTGGCTCATCATGCACTGATCACGTGGCTGATCACACATGTATCACGTGACTGATCATGCACTGATCCGTGGCTCTCATGCACTGATCACGTGGCTGTCATGCACTGATCACGTGGATATCATGCACTGATCACGTGGCTGATCACACACGTATCACATGACTGATCATGCACTGATCACGTGGCTATCATGCACTGATCACGTGGCTATCATGCACTGATCACGTGGCTGATCATGCAATGATCACGTAGCTACCATGTACTGGTCACGTGACTGATCATGCACTGATCACGTAATTGATCATGCACTGATCATGTGGCTGATCATGCACTGATCACGTGGCTGATCATACACTGATCACGTAACTGATCATGCACTGATCACGTGACTGATCATGCACTGATCACGTGGCTATCATGCACTGATCACTTGGCTGACATACACTGATCACGTGCCTGATCATGCACTGATCACGTGGCTGATCATGCACTGATCACGTGACTGATCATGCACTGATCACGTGTCTGATCATGCACTGATCACGTGACTGATCATGCACTGATCACGTGACTGATCATGCACTGATCACGTGGCTATCATGCACTGCTCACGTGGCTGATCATGCCATGATCACGCAGCTACCATGTACTGGTCACATGACTGATCATGCACTGATCACGTGACTGATCATGCAGTGATCACGTGGCTATCATGAACTACTCACGTGGCTGATCATGTAGCTACCATGTACAGGTCACGTGAATGATCATACACCCATCAGGTGACTGATCATGCACTGATCACGTGGCTATCATGCACTGATCACGAGACTGATCATGCACTGTTCACGTCTATATCATGCACTGATCACATGACTGCCCATGCACTGATCACGTGGATGATCATACACTAATCTTGTGACAGATCATGCACTGATCACGTGGCTGATCATGCACTGATACCGTGACTGAGCATGGACTGATCACATGACTATCATGTAGTGATCACGTGACTTAATGGCGCTGATCATGTGACTGATCATGCGCTGATCATGTTTGCTATCATACACTGATCATGTGCCTCTGGAGGCAATAAACAAAGAGCTGAGTAGGCACGAATCAAACAGTCAGCAGGCAATAATCATGGAACTCAGGTGTGAGGAATCATGCTGCTCAGCTGGCAATAATCAAGCAGCTGAGCAGGCAGGAATTACGCAGCACAGCTGGCAATTGTCAAGCAGATGACAGGCAGGAATCGTGCAGCTCAGCTGGCAATTGTCAAGCAGATGAGCAGACAGTAATCACGCAGCTCAGCAGGCCCAGATCACGTGACTGAGCATGCACTGTTCACGTGGCTGATCATACACTGATCACGTGATGATCATGCACTGATCACTTGGATATCATGCACTGATCACGTGGCTGATCATACACTGTTCACGTGTCTGACCATGCACTGATCACGTGGCTGATCATACACTGCTCACGTAACTGATCATGCACTGATCACGTGGCTATCATGCACTGATCACGTGGCTGAACATGCACTGTTCACGTGGCTGATCACACACCTGTCACGTGACATATCATGCACTGATCACGTGGCACTCATGCACTGATCACGTGGCTGATCATACTCTGCTCACGTAACTCATGCACACATCACGTGGCTATCATGCACTGCTCACGTGGCTCGTCATGGAATGATCACGTAGCAACCATATACTGGTCACGTGACTGATCATGCAAAGATCACGTAAATGATCATGCACTGTTCACGTGACTGATCATGTACTGATCACGTGACTGATCATGCACTGATCACGTGGCTATCATGCTCTGCTCACGTGGCTGATCATGCAACGATCACGTAGCAACCATGTACTGGTCACGTGACTGATCATGCACTGATCACGTAATTGATCCTGCACTGATCACGTGGCTCATCATGCACTGATCACGTGGCTGATCACACATGTATCACGTGACTGATCATGCACTGATCACGTGGCTCTCATGCACTGATCACGTGGCTGTCATGCACTGATCACGTGGATATCATGCACTGATCACGTGGCTGATCACACACGTATCACATGACTGATCATGCACTGATCACGTGGCTATCATGCACTGATCACGTGGCTATCATGCACTGATCACGTGGCTGATCAGGCAATGATCACGTAGCTACCATGTACTGGTCACGTGACTGATCATGCACTGATCACGTAATTGATCATGCACTGATCACGTGGCTGATCATGCACTGATCACGTGGCTGATCATGCACTGATCACGTAACTGATCATGCACTGATCACGTGACTGATCATGCACTGATCACGTGGCTGATCATGCACTGATCACGTGACTGATCATGCACTGATCACGTGGCTGATCATGCACTGATCACGTGACTGATCATGCACTGATCACGTGACTGATCATGCACTGATCACGTGGCTATCATGCACTGCTCACGTGGCTGATCATGCCATGATCACGCAGCTACCATGTACTGGTCACATGACTGATCATGCACTGATCACGTGACTGATCATGCACTGATCACGTGGCTATCATGAACTACTCACGTGGCTGATCATGCAATGATCATGTAGCTACCATGTACTGGTCACGTGAATGATCATACACCCATCAGGTGACTGATCATGCACTGATCACGTGGCTATCATGCACTGATCACGTGACTGATCATGCACTGATCACGTCTATATCATGCACTGATCACATGACTGATCATGCACTGATCACGTGGATGATCATACACTGATCACGTGACAGATCATGCACTGATCACGTGGCTGATCATGCACTGATCACGTGACTGATCATGCACTGATCACGTGACTGATCATGCACTGATCACGTGGCTATCATGCACTGATCACGTGGCTGATCATGCCATGATCACGCAGCTACCATGTACTGGTCACATGACTGATCATGCACTGATCACGTGACTGATCATGCACTGATCACGTGGCTATCATGCACTACTCACGTGGCTGATCATGCAATGATCATGTAGCTACCATGTACAGGTCACGTGAATGATCATACACCCATCAGGTGACTGATCATGCACTGATCACGTGGCTATCATGCACTGATCACGTGACTGATCATGCACTGATCACGTCTATATCATGCACTGATCACATGACTGCCCATGCACTGATCACGTGGATGATCATACACTAATCATGTGACAGATCATGCACTGATCACGTGGCTGATCATGCACTGATACCGTGACTGAGCATGGACTGATCACATGACTATCATGTAGTGATCACGTGACTTAATGGCGCTGATCATGTGACTGATCATGTGACTGATCATGCGCTGATCATGTTTGCTATCATACACTGATCATGTGCCTCTGGAGGCAATAAACAAAGAGCTGAGTAGGCACGAATCAAACAGTCAGCAGGCAATAATCATGGAACACAGGTGTGAGGAATCATGCTGCTCAGCTGGCAATAATCAAGCAGCTGAGCAGGCAGGAATCATGCAGCACAGCTGGCAATTGTCAAGCAGATGACAGGCAGGAATCGTGCAGCTCAGCTGGCAATTGTCAAGCAGATGAGCAGACAGTAATCACGCAGCTCAGCAGGCCCTGATCACGTGACTGATCATGCACTGATCACGTGGCTGATCATACACTGATCACGTGATGATCATGCACTGATCACGTGGATATCATGCACTGATCACGTGGCTGATCATACACTGATCACGTGTCTGATCATGCACTGATCACGTGGCTGATCATGCACTGATCACGTAACTGATCATGCACTGATCACGTGGCTATCATGCACTGATCACGTGGCTGACATGCACTGATCACGTGGCTGATCATGCACTGATCACGTGGCTGATCATGCACTGATCACGTGACTGATCATGCACTGATCACGTGTCTGATCATGCACTGATCACGTGGCTATCATGCACTGCTCACGTGGCTGATCATGCCATGATCACGCAGCTACCATGTACTGGTCACATGACTGATCATGCACTGATCACGTGACTGATCATGCAGTGATCACGTGGCTATCATGAACTACTCACGTGGCTGATCATGCAATGATCATGTAGCTACCATGTACAGGTCACGTGAATGATCATACACCCATCAGGTGACTGATCATGCACTGATCACGTGGCTATCATGCACTGATCACGAGACTGATCATGCACTGATCACGTCTATATCATGCACTGATCACATGACTGCCCGTGCACTGATCACGTGGATGATCATACACTAATCTTGTGACAGATCATGCACTGATCACGTGGCTGATCATGCACTGATACCGTGACTGAGCATGGACTGATCACATGACTATCATGTAGTGATCACGTGACTTAATGGCGCTGATCATGTGACTGATCATGCGCTGATCATGTTTGCTATCATACACTGATCATGTGCCTCTGGAGGCAATAAACAAAGAGCTGAGTAGGCACGAATCAAACAGTCAGCAGGCAATAATCATGGAACACAGGTGTGAGGAATCATGCTGCTCAGCTGGCAATAATCAAGCAGCTGAGCAGGCAGGAATTACGCAGCACAGCTGGCAATTGTCAAGCAGATGACAGGCAGGAATCGTGCAGCTCAGCTGGCAATTGTCAAGCAGATGAGCAGACAGTAATCACGCAGCTCAGCAGGCCCTGATCACGTGACTGAGCATGCACTGTTCACGTGGCTGATCATACACTGATCACGTGATGATCATGCACTGATCACTTGGATATCATGCACTGATCACGTGGCTGATCATACACTGTTCACGTGTCTGACCATGCACTGATCACGTGGCTGATCATACACTGCTCACGTAACTGATCATGCACTGATCACGTGGCTATCATGCACTGATCACGTGGCTGAACATGCACTGTTCACGTGGCTGATCACACACCTGTCACGTGACATATCATGCACTGATCACGTGGCACTCATGCACTGATCACGTGGCTGATCATACTCTGCTCACGTAACTCATGCACACATCACGTGGCTATCATGCACTGCTCACGTGGCTCGTCATGGAATGATCACGTAGCAACCATATACTGGTCACGTGACTGATCATGCAAAGATCACGTAAATGATCATGCACTGTTCACGTGACTGATCATGTACTGATCACGTGACTGATCATGCACTGATCACGTGGCTATCATGCACTGCTCACGTGGCTGATCATGCAACGATCACGTAGCAACCATGTACTGGTCACGTGACTGATCATGCACTGATCACGTAATTGATCCTGCACTGATCACGTGGCTCATCATGCACTGATCACGTGGCTGATCACACATGTATCACGTGACTGATCATGCACTGATCACGTGGCTCTCATGCACTGATCACGTGGCTGTCATGCACTGATCACGTGGATATCATGCACTGATCACGTGGCTGATCACACACGTATCACATGACTGATCATGCACTGATCACGTGGCTATCATGCACTGATCACGTGGCTATCATGCACTGATCACGTGGCTGATCATGCAATGATCACGTAGCTACCATGTACTGGTCACGTGACTGATCATGCACTGATCACGTAATTGATCATGCACTGATCACGTGGCTGATCATGCACTGATCACGTGGCTGATCATACACTGATCACATAACTGATCATGCACTGATCACGTGACTGATCATGCACTGATCACGTGGCTATCATGCACTGATCACGTGGCTGACATACACTGATCACGTGACTGGTCATGCACTGATCACGTGGCTGATCATGCACTGATCACGTGACTGATCATGCACTGATCACGTGGCTGATCATGCACTGATCACGTGACTGATCATGCACTGATCACGTGACTGATCATGCACTGATCACGTGGCTATCATGCACTGCTCACGTGGCTGATCATGCCATGATCACGCAGCTACCATGTACTGGTCACATGACTGATCATGCACTGATCACGTGACTGATCATGCAGTGATCACGTGGCTATCATGCACTACTCACGTGGCTGATCATGTAGCTACCATGTACAGGTCACGTGAATGATCATACACCCATCAGGTGACTGATCATGCACTGATCACGTGGCTATCATGCACTGATCACGAGACTGATCATGCACTGTTCACGTCTATATCATGCACTGATCACATGACTGCCCATGCACTGATCACGTGGATGATCATACACTAATCTTGTGACAGATCATGCACTGATCACGTGGCTGATCATGCACTGATACCGTGACTGAGCATGGACTGATCACATGACTATCATGTAGTGATCACGTGACTTAATGGCGCTGATCATGTGACTGATCATGCGCTGATCATGTTTGCTATCATACACTGATCATGTGCCTCTGGAGGCAATAAACAAAGAGCTGAGTAGGCACGAATCAAACAGTCAGCAGGCAATAATCATGGAACTCAGGTGTGAGGAATCATGCTGCTCAGCTGGCAATAATCAAGCAGCTGAGCAGGCAGGAATTACGCAGCACAGCTGGCAATTGTCAAGCAGATGACAGGCAGGAATCGTGCAGCTCAGCTGGCAATTGTCAAGCAGATGAGCAGACAGTAATCACGCAGCTCAGCAGGCCCAGATCACGTGACTGAGCATGCACTGTTCACGTGGCTGATCATACACTGATCACGTGATGATCATGCACTGATCACTTGGATATCATGCACTGATCACGTGGCTGATCATACACTGTTCACGTGTCTGACCATGCACTGATCACGTGGCTGATCATACACTGCTCACGTAACTGATCATGCACTGATCACGTGGCTATCATGCACTGATCACGTGGCTGAACATGCACTGTTCACGTGGCTGATCACACACCTGTCACGTGACATATCATGCACTGATCACGTGGCACTCATGCACTGATCACGTGGCTGATCATACTCTGCTCACGTAACTCATGCACACATCACGTGGCTATCATGCACTGCTCACGTGGCTCGTCATGGAATGATCACGTAGCAACCATATACTGGTCACGTGACTGATCATGCAAAGATCACGTAAATGATCATGCACTGTTCACGTGACTGATCATGTACTGATCACGTGACTGATCATGCACTGATCACGTGGCTATCATGCTCTGCTCACGTGGCTGATCATGCAACGATCACGTAGCAACCATGTACTGGTCACGTGACTGATCATGCACTGATCACGTAATTGATCCTGCACTGATCACGTGGCTCATCATGCACTGATCACGTGGCTGATCACACATGTATCACGTGACTGATCATGCACTGATCACGTGGCTCTCATGCACTGATCACGTGGCTGTCATGCACTGATCACGTGGATATCATGCACTGATCACGTGGCTGATCACACACGTATCACATGACTGATCATGCACTGATCACGTGGCTATCATGCACTGATCACGTGGCTATCATGCACTGATCACGTGGCTGATCATGCAATGATCACGTAGCTACCATGTACTGGTCACGTGACTGATCATGCACTGATCACGTAATTGATCATGCACTGATCACGTGGCTGATCATGCACTGATCACGTGGCTGATCATGCACTGATCACGTGACTGATCATGCACTGATCACGTGACTGATCATGCACTGATCACGTGGCTGATCATGCACTGATCACGTGACTGATCATGCACTGATCACGTGGCTGATCATGCACTGATCACGTGACTGATCATGCACTGATCACGTGACTGATCATGCACTGATCACGTGGCTATCATGCACTGATCACGTGGCTGATCATGCATGATCACGCAGCTACCATGTACTGGTCACATGACTGATCATGCACTGATCACGTGACTGATCATGCACTGATCACGTGGCTATCATGCACTATCACGTGGCTGATCATGCAATGATCATGTAGCTACCATGTACTGGTCACGTGAATGATCATGCACTGATCACGTGACTGATCATGCACTGATCACGTGGCTATCATGCACTGATCACGTGACTGATCATGCACTGATCACGTCTATATCATGCACTGATCACATGACTGATCATGCACTGATCACGTGGATGATCATACACTGATCACGTGACTGATCATGCACTGATCACGTGGCTGATCATGCACTGATCACGTGACTGATCATGCACTGATCACGTGTCTGATCATGCACTGATCACGTGGCTATCATGCACTGCTCACGTGGCTGATCATGCCATGATCACGCAGCTACCATGTACTGGTCACATGACTGATCATGCACTGATCACGTGACTGATCATGCAGTGATCACGTGGCTATCATGCACTACTCACGTGGCTGATCATGCAATGATCATGTAGCTACCATGTACAGGTCACGTGAATGATCATACACCCATCAGGTGACTGATCATGCACTGATCACGTGGCTATCATGCACTGATCACGAGACTGATCATGCACTGATCACGTCTATATCATGCACTGATCACATGACTGCCCATGCACTGATCACGTGGATGATCATACACTAATCTTGTGACAGATCATGCACTGATCACGTGGCTGATCATGCACTGATACCGTGACTGAGCATGGACTGATCACATGACTATCATGTAGTGATCACGTGACTTAATGCGCTGATCATGTGACTGATCATGTGACTGATCATGCGCTGATCATGTTTGCTATCATACACTGATCATGTGCCTCTGGAGGCAATAAACAAAGAGCTGAGTAGGCACGAATTAAACAGTCAGCAGGCAATAATCATGGAACACAGGTGTGAGGAATCATGCTGCTCAGCTGGCAATAATCAAGCAGCTGAGCAGGCAGGAATCGTGCAGCTCAGCTGGCAATTGTCAAGCAGATGAGCAGACAGTAATCACGCAGCTCAGCAGGCCCAGATCACGTGACTGAGCATGCACTGTTCACGTGGCTGATCATACACTGATCACGTGATGATCATGCACTGATCACTTGGATATCATGCACTGATCACGTGGCTGATCATACACTGTTCACGTGTCTGACCATGCACTGATCACGTGGCTGATCATACACTGCTCACGTAACTGATCATGCACTGATCACGTGGCTATCATGCACTGATCACGTGGCTGAACATGCACTGTTCACGTGGCTGATCACACACCTGTCACGTGACATATCATGCACTGATCACGTGGCACTCATGCACTGATCACGTGGCTGATCATACTCTGCTCACGTAACTCATGCACACATCACGTGGCTATCATGCACTGCTCACGTGGCTCGTCATGGAATGATCACGTAGCAACCATATACTGGTAACGTTACTGATCATGCAAAGATCACGTAAATGATCATGCACTGTTCACGTGACTGATCATGTACTGATCACGTGACTGATCATGCACTGATCACGTGGCTATCATGCACTGCTCACGTGGCTGATCATGCAACGATCACGTAGCAACCATGTACTGGTCACGTGACTGATCATGCACTGATCACGTAATTGATCATGCACTGATCACGTGGCTCATCATGCACTGATCACGTGGCTGATCACACATGTATCACGTGACTGATCATGCACTGATCACGTGGCTCTCATGCACTGATCACGTGGCTGTCATGCACTGATCACGTGGATATCATGCACTGATCACGTGGCTGATCACACACGTATCACATGACTGATCATGCACTGATCACGTGGCTATCATGCACTGATCACGTGGCTATCATGCACTGATCACGTGGCTGATCATGCAATGATCACGTAGCTACCATGTACTGGTCACGTGACTGATCATGCACTGATCACGTAATTGATCATGCACTGATCACGTGGCTGATCATGCACTGATCACGTGGCTGATCATGCACTGATCACGTAACTGATCATGCACTGATCACGTGGCTATCATGCACTGATCACGTGGCTGATCATGCACTGATCACGTGACTGATCATGCACTGATCACGTGGCTGATCATGCACTGATCACGTGACTGATCATGCACTGATCACGTGGCTGATCATGCACTGATCACGTGACTGATCATGCACTGATCTCGTGACTGATCATGCACTGATCACGTGGCTATCATGCACTGCTCACGTGGCTGATCATGCCATGATCACGCAGCTACCATGTACTGGTCACATGACTGATCATGCACTGATCACGTGACTGATCATGCAGTGATCACGTGGCTATCATGAACTACTCACGTGGCTGATCATGTAGCTACCATGTACAGGTCACGTGAATGATCATACACCCATCAGGTGACTGATCATGCACTGATCACGTGGCTATCATGCACTGATCACGAGACTGATCATGCACTGATCACGTCTATATCATGCACTGATCACATGACTGCCCATGCACTGATCACGTGGATGATCATACACTAATCTTGTGACAGATCATGCACTGATCACGTGGCTGATCATGCACTGATACCGTGACTGAGCATGGACTGATCACATGACTATCATGTAGTGATCACGTGACTTAATGGCGCTGATCATGTGACTGATCATGCGCTGATCATGTTTGCTATCATACACTGATCATGTGCCTCTGGAGGCAATAAACAAAGAGCTGAGTAGGCACGAATCAAACAGTCAGCAGGCAATAATCATGGAACTCAGGTGTGAGGAATCATGCTGCTCAGCTGGCAATAATCAAGCAGCTGAGCAGGCAGGAATTACGCAGCACAGCTGGCAATTGTCAAGCAGATGACAGGCAGGAATCGTGCAGCTCAGCTGGCAATTGTCAAGCAGATGAGCAGACAGTAATCACGCAGCTCAGCAGGCCCAGATCACGTGACTGAGCATGCACTGTTCACGTGGCTGATCATACACTGATCACGTGATGATCATGCACTGATCACTTGGATATCATGCACTGATCACGTGGCTGATCATACACTGTTCACGTGTCTGACCATGCACTGATCACGTGGCTGATCATACACTGCTCACGTAACTGATCATGCACTGATCACGTGGCTATCATGCACTGATCACGTGGCTGAACATGCACTGTTCACGTGGCTGATCACACACCTGTCACGTGACATATCATGCACTGATCACGTGGCTGATCATACTCTGCTCACGTAACTCATGCACACATCACGTGGCTATCATGCACTGCTCACGTGGCTCGTCATGGAATGATCACGTAGCAACCATATACTGGTCACGTGACTGATCATGCAAAGATCACGTAAATGATCATGCACTGTTCACGTGACTGATCATGTACTGATCACGTGACTGATCATGCACTGATCACGTGGCTATCATGCTCTGCTCACGTGGCTGATCATGCAACGATCACGTAGCAACCATGTACTGGTCACGTGACTGATCATGCACTGATCACGTAATTGATCCTGCACTGATCACGTGGCTCATCATGCACTGATCACGTGGCTGATCACACATGTATCACGTGACTGATCATGCACTGATCACGTGGCTCTCATGCACTGATCACGTGGCTGTCATGCACTGATCACGTGGATATCATGCACTGATCACGTGGCTGATCACACACGTATCACATGACTGATCATGCACTGATCACGTGGCTATCATGCACTGATCACGTGGCTATCATGCACTGATCACGTGGCTGATCATGCAATGATCACGTAGCTACCATGTACTGGTCACGTGACTGATCATGCACTGATCACGTAATTGATCATGCACTGATCATGTGGCTGATCATGCACTGATCACGTGGCTGATCATACACTGATCACATAACTGATCATGCACTGATCACGTGACTGATCATGCACTGATCACGTGGCTATCATGCACTGATCACTTGGCTGATCATACACTGATCACGTGCCTGATCATGCACTGATCACGTGGCTGATCATGCACTGATCACGTGACTGATCATGCACTGATCTCGTGTCTGATCATGCACTGATCACGTGGCTATCATGCACTGCTCACGTGGCTGATCATGCCATGATCACGCAGCTACCATGTACTGGTCACATGACTGATCATGCACTGATCACGTGACTGATCATGCACTGATCACGTGGCTATCATGAACTACTCACGTGGCTGATCATGCAATGATCATGTAGCTACCATGTACAGGTCACGTGAATGATCATACACCCATCAGGTGACTGATCATGCACTGATCACGTGGCTATCATGCACTGATCACGAGACTGATCATGCACTGTTCACGTCTATATCATGCACTGATCACATGACTGCCCATGCACTGATCACGTGGATGATCATACACTAATCTTGTGACAGATCATGCACTGATCACGTGGCTGATCATGCACTGATACCGTGACTGAGCATGGACTGATCACATGACTATCATGTAGTGATCACGTGACTTAATGCTGATCATGTGACTGATCATGTGACTGATCATGCGCTGATCATGTTTGCTATCATACACTGATCATGTGCCTCTGGAGGCAATAAACAAAGAGCTGAGTAGGCACGAATCAAACAGTCAGCAGGCAATAATCATGGAACACAGGTGTGAGGAATCATGCTGCTCAGCTGGCAATAATCAAGCAGCTGAGCAGGCAGGAATCGTGCAGCTCAGCTGGCAATTGTCAAGCAGATGAGCAGACAGTAATCACGCAGCTCAGCAGGCCCAGATCACGTGACTGAGCATGCACTGTTCACGTGGCTGATCATACACTGATCACGTGATGATCATGCACTGATCACGTGGATATCATGCACTGATCACGTGGCTGATCATACACTGATCACGTGTCTGACCATGCACTGATCACGTGGCTGATCATGCACTGATCACGTAACTGATCATGCACTGATCACGTGGCTATCATGCACTGATCACGTGGCTGATCATGCACTGATCACGTGGCTGATCATGCACTGATCACGTGGCTGATCATGCACTGATCACGTGACTGATCATGCACTGATCACGTGGCTGATCATGCACTGATCACGTGACTGATCATGCACTGATCACGTGACTGATCATGCACTGATCACGTGGCTATCATGCACTGCTCACGTGGCTGATCATGCCATGATCACGCAGCTACCATGTACTGGTCACATGACTGATCATGCACTGATCACGTGACTGATCATGCACTGATCACGTGGCTATCATGCACTACTCACGTGGCTGATCATGTAGCTACCATGTACAGGTCACGTGAATGATCATACACCCATCAGGTGACTGATCATGCACTGATCACGTGGCTATCATGCACTGATCACGAGACTGATCATGCACTGATCACGTCTATATCATGCACTGATCACATGACTGCCCATGCACTGATCACGTGGATGATCATACACTAATCTTGTGACAGATCATGCACTGATCACGTGGCTGATCATGCACTGATACCGTGACTGAGCATGGACTGATCACATGACTATCATGTAGTGATCACGTGACTTAATGGCGCTGATCATGTGACTGATCATGCGCTGATCATGTTTGCTATCATACACTGATCATGTGCCTCTGGAGGCAATAAACAAAGAGCTGAGTAGGCACGAATCAAACAGTCAGCAGGCAATAATCATGGAACTCAGGTGTGAGGAATCATGCTGCTCAGCTGGCAATAATCAAGCAGCTGAGCAGGCAGGAATTACGCAGCACAGCTGGCAATTGTCAAGCAGATGACAGGCAGGAATCGTGCAGCTCAGCTGGCAATTGTCAAGCAGATGAGCAGACAGTAATCACGCAGCTCAGCAGGCCCAGATCACGTGACTGAGCATGCACTGTTCACGTGGCTGATCATACACTGATCACGTGATGATCATGCACTGATCACTTGGATATCATGCACTGATCACGTGGCTGATCATACACTGTTCACGTGTCTGACCATGCACTGATCACGTGGCTGATCATACACTGCTCACGTAACTGATCATGCACTGATCACGTGGCTATCATGCACTGATCACGTGGCTGAACATGCACTGTTCACGTGGCTGATCACACACCTGTCACGTGACATATCATGCACTGATCACGTGGCACTCATGCACTGATCACGTGGCTGATCATACTCTGCTCACGTAACTCATGCACACATCACGTGGCTATCATGCACTGCTCACGTGGCTCGTCATGGAATGATCACGTAGCAACCATATACTGGTCACGTGACTGATCATGCACAGATCACGTAAATGATCATGCACTGTTCACGTGACTGATCATGTACTGATCACGTGACTGATCATGCACTGATCACGTGGCTATCATGCTCTGCTCACGTGGCTGATCATGCAACGATCACGTAGCAACCATGTACTGGTCACGTGACTGATCATGCACTGATCACGTAATTGATCATGCACTGATCACGTGGCTCTCATGCACTGATCACGTGGCTGATCATGCACTGATCACGTGGATATCATGCACTGATCACGTGGCTGATCACACACGTATCACATGACTGATCATGCACTGATCACGTGGCTATCATGCACTGATCACGTGGCTATCATGCACTGATCACGTGGCTGATCATGCAATGATCACGTAGCTACCATGTACTGGTCACGTGACTGATCATGCACTGATCACGTAATTGATCATGCACTGATCACGTGGCTGATCATGCACTGATCACGTGGCTGATCATGCACTGATCACGTGACTGATCATGCACTGATCACGTGACTGATCATGCACTGATCACGTGGCTATCATGCACTGATCACGTGGCTGATCATGCACTGATCACGTGACTGATCATGCACTGATCACGTGGCTGATCATGCACTGATCACGTGACTGATCATGCACTGATCACGTGGCTGATCATGCACTGATCACGTGACTGATCATGCACTGATCACGTGACTGATCATGCACTGATCACGTGGCTATCATGCACTATCACGTGGCTGATCATGCAATGATCATGTAGCTACCATGTACTGGTCACGTGAATGATCATGCACTGATCACGTGACTGATCATGCACTGATCACGTGGCTATCATGCACTGATCACGTGACTGATCATGCACTGATCACGTCTATATCATGCACTGATCACATGACTGATCATGCACTGATCACGTGGATGATCATACACTGATCACGTGACTGATCATGCACTGATCACGTGGCTGATCATGCACTGATCACGTGACTGATCATGCACTGATCACGTGACTGATCATGCACTGATCACGTGGCTATCATGCACTGATCACGTGGCTGATCATGCCATGATCACGCAGCTACCATGTACTGGTCACATGACTGATCATGCACTGATCACGTGACTGATCATGCAGTGATCACGTGGCTATCATGAACTACTCACGTGGCTGATCATGCAATGATCATGTAGCTACCATGTACAGGTCACGTGAATGATCATACACCCATCAGGTGACTGATCATGCACTGATCACGTGGCTATCATGCACTGATCACGTGACTGATCATGCACTGATCACGTCTATATCATGCACTGATCACATGACTGCCCATGCACTGATCACGTGGATGATCATACACTGATCACGTGACAGATCATGCACTGATCACGTGGCTGATCATGCACTGATACCGTGACTGAGCATGGACTGATCACATGACTATCATGTAGTGATCACGTGACTTAATGCACTGATCATGTGACTGATCATGTGACTGATCATGCGCTGATCATGTTTGCTATCATACACTGATCATGTGCCTCTGGAGGCAATAAACAAAGAGCTGAGTAGGCACGAATCAAACAGTCAGCAGGCAATAATCATGGAACACAGGTGTGAGGAATCATGCTGCTCAGCTGGCAATAATCAAGCAGCTGAGCAGGCAGGAATCGTGCAGCTCAGCTGGCAATTGTCAAGCAGATGAGCAGACAGTAATCACGCAGCTCAGCAGGCCCTGATCACGTGACTGAGCATGCACTGATCACGTGGCTGATCATACACTGATCACGTGATGATCATGCACTGATCACGTGGATATCATGCACTGATCACGTGGCTGATCATACACTGATCACGTGCTGATCATGCACTGATCACGTGGCTGATCATGCACTGATCACGTGACTGATCATGCACTGATCACGTGGCTGATCATGCACTGATCACGTGGCTGATCATGCACTGATCACGTAACTGATCATGCACTGATCACGTGGCTATCATGCACTGATCACGTGGCTGATCATGCACTGATCACGTGGCTGATCATGCACTGATCACGTGGCTGATCATGCACTGATCACGTGACTGATCATGCACTGATCACGTGGCTGATCATGCACTGATCACGTGACTGATCATGCACTGATCACGTGACTGATCATGCACTGATCACGTGGCTATCATGCACTGCTCACGTGGCTGATCATGCCATGATCACGCAGCTACCATGTACTGGTCACATGACTGATCATGCACTGATCACGTGACTGATCATGCACTGATCACGTGGCTATCATGCACTACTCACGTGGCTGATCATGTAGCTACCATGTACAGGTCACGTGAATGATCATACACCCATCAGGTGACTGATCATGCACTGATCACGTGGCTATCATGCACTGATCACGAGACTGATCATGCACTGATCACGTCTATATCATGCACTGATCACATGACTGCCCATGCACTGATCACGTGGATGATCATACACTAATCTTGTGACAGATCATGCACTGATCACGTGGCTGATCATGCACTGATACCGTGACTGAGCATGGACTGATCACATGACTATCATGTAGTGATCACGTGACTTAATGGCGCTGATCATGTGACTGATCATGCGCTGATCATGTTTGCTATCATACACTGATCATGTGCCTCTGGAGGCAATAAACAAAGAGCTGAGTAGGCACGAATCAAACAGTCAGCAGGCAATAATCATGGAACTCAGGTGTGAGGAATCATGCTGCTCAGCTGGCAATAATCAAGCAGCTGAGCAGGCAGGAATTACGCAGCACAGCTGGCAATTGTCAAGCAGATGACAGGCAGGAATCGTGCAGCTCAGCTGGCAATTGTCAAGCAGATGAGCAGACAGTAATCACGCAGCTCAGCAGGCCCTGATCACGTGACTGATCATGCACTGATCACGTGGCTGATCATACACTGATCACGTGATGATCATGCACTGATCACTTGGATATCATGCACTGATCACGTGGCTGATCATGCACTGATCACGTGACTGATCATGCACTGATCACGTGACTGATCATGCACTGATCACGTGTCTGATCATGCACTGATCACGTGGCTATCATGCACTGCTCACGTGGCTGATCATGCCATGATCACGCAGCTACCATGTACTGGTCACATGACTGATCATGCACTGATCACGTGACTGATCATGCAGTGATCACGTGGCTATCATGAACTACTCACGTGGCTGATCATGCAATGATCATGTAGCTACCATGTACAGGTCACGTGAATGATCATACACCCATCAGGTGACTGATCATGCACTGATCACGTGGCTATCATGCACTGATCACGAGACTGATCATGCACTGTTCACGTCTATATCATGCACTGATCACATGACTGCCCATGCACTGATCACGTGGATGATCATACACTAATCTTGTGACAGATCATGCACTGATCACGTGGCTGATCATGCACTGATACCGTGACTGAGCATGGACTGATCACATGACTATCATGTAGTGATCACGTGACTTAATGGCGCTGATCATGTGACTGATCATGCGCTGATCATGTTTGCTATCATACACTGATCATGTGCCTCTGGAGGCAATAAACAAAGAGCTGAGTAGGCACGAATCAAACAGTCAGCAGGCAATAATCATGGAACTCAGCTGTGAGGAATCATGCTGCTCAGCTGGCAATAATCAAGCAGCTGAGCAGGCAGGAATTACGCAGCACAGCTGGCAATTGTCAAGCAGATGACAGGCAGGAATCGTGCAGCTCAGCTGGCAATTGTCAAGCAGATGAGCAGACAGTAATCACGCAGCTCAGCAGGCCCAGATCACGTGACTGAGCATGCACTGTTCACGTGGCTGATCATACACTGATCACGTGATGATCATGCACTGATCACTTGGATATCATGCACTGATCACGTGGCTGATCATACACTGATCACGTGTCTGATCATGCACTGATCACGTGGCTATCATGCACTGATCACGTGGCTGATCATGCACTGATCACGTGGCTGATCATGCACTGTCACGTGACTATCATGCACTGATCACGTGGCATCATGCACTGATCACGTGGCTGATCATACACTGATCACGTAACTGATCATGCACTGATCACGTGGCTATCATGCACTGATCACGTGGCTGATCATGCACTGATCACGTGGCTGATCACACACTGTCACGTGACATATCATGCACTGATCACGTGGCACTCATGCACTGATCACGTGGCTGATCATACACTGCTCACGTAACTCATGCACACATCACGTGGCTATCATGCACTGCTCACGTGGCTGTCATGGAATGATCACGTAGCAACCATATACTGGTCACGTGACTGATCATGCACTGATCACGTAAATGATCATGCACTGATCACGTGACTGATCATGCACTGATCACGTGACTGATCATGCACTGATCACGTGGCTATCATGCACTGATCACGTGGCTGATCATGCAACGATCACGTAGCAACCATGTACTGGTCACGTGACTGATCATGCACTGATCACGTAATTGATCATGCACTGATCACGTGGCTCATCATGCACTGATCACGTGGCTGATCACACATGTATCACGTGACTGATCATGCACTGATCACGTGGCTCTCATGCACTGATCACGTGGCTGTCATGCACTGATCACGTGGCATCATGCACTGATCACGTGGCTGATCACACACGTATCACATGACTGATCATGCACTGATCACGTGGCTATCATGCACTGATCACGTGGCTATCATGCACTGATCACGTGGCTGATCATGCAATGATCACGTAGCTACCATGTACTGGTCACGTGACTGATCATGCACTGATCACGTAATTGATCATGCACTGATCACGTGGCTGATCATGCACTGATCACGTGGCTGATCATACACTGATCACATAACTGATCATGCACTGATCACGTGACTGATCATGCACTGATCACGTGGCTATCATGCACTGATCACTTGGCTGGACATGCACTGATCACGTGCCTGATCATGCACTGATCACGTGGCTGATCATGCACTGATCACGTGACTGATCATGCACTGATCACGTGTCTGATCATGCACTGATCACGTGGCTATCATGCACTGCTCACGTGGCTGATCATGCCATGATCACGCAGCTACCATGTACTGGTCACATGACTGATCATGCACTGATCACGTGACTGATCATGCAGTGATCACGTGGCTATCATGAACTACTCACGTGGCTGATCATGCAATGATCATGTAGCTACCATGTACAGGTCACGTGAATGATCATACACCCATCAGGTGACTGATCATGCACTGATCACGTGGCTATCATGCACTGATCACGAGACTGATCATGCACTGTTCACGTCTATATCATGCACTGATCACATGACTGCCCATGCACTGATCACGTGGATGATCATACACTAATCTTGTGACAGATCATGCACTGATCACGTGGCTGATCATGCACTGATACCGTGACTGAGCATGGACTGATCACATGACTATCATGTAGTGATCACGTGACTTAATGGCGCTGATCATGTGACTGATCATGCGCTGATCATGTTTGCTATCATACACTGATCATGTGCCTCTGGAGGCAATAAACAAAGAGCTGAGTAGGCACGAATCAAACAGTCAGCAGGCAATAATCATGGAACTCAGGTGTGAGGAATCATGCTGCTCAGCTGGCAATAATCAAGCAGCTGAGCAGGCAGGAATTACGCAGCACAGCTGGCAATTGTCAAGCAGATGACAGGCAGGAATCGTGCAGCTCAGCTGGCAATTGTCAAGCAGATGAGCAGACAGTAATCACGCAGCTCAGCAGGCCCAGATCACGTGACTGAGCATGCACTGTTCACGTGGCTGATCATACACTGATCACGTGATGATCATGCACTGATCACTTGGATATCATGCACTGATCACGTGGCTGATCATACACTGTTCACGTAACTCATGCACACATCACGTGGCTGATCATGCACTGCTCACGTGGCTGATCATGCACTGATCACGTGGCAATCATATACTGGTCACGTGACTGATCATGCACTGATCACGTGGCTGATCATGCACTGATCACGTGACTGATCATGCACTGATCACGTGACTGATCATGCACTGATCACGTGGCTATCATGCACTGCTCACGTGGCTGATCATGCAACGATCACGTAGCAACCATGTACTGGTCACGTGACTGATCATGCACTGATCACGTAATTGATCATGCACTGATCACGTGGCTGATCATGCACTGATCACGTGGCTGATCACACATGATCACGTGACTGATCATGCACTGATCACGTGGCTCTCATGCACTGATCACGTGGCTGATCATGCACTGATCACGTGGATATCATGCACTGATCACGTGGCTGATCACACACGATCACGTGACTGATCATGCACTGATCACGTGGCTATCATGCACTGATCACGTGGCTATCATGCACTGATCACGTGGCTGATCATGCAATGATCACGTAGCTATCATGTACTGGTCACGTGACTGATCATGCACTGATCACGTAATTGATCATGCACTGATCACGTGGCTGATCATGCACTGATCACGTGGCTGATCATACACTGATCACATAACTGATCATGCACTGATCACGTGACTGATCATGCACTGATCACGTGGCTATCATGCACTGATCACGTGGCTGATCATGCACTGATCACGTGCCTGATCATGCACTGATCACGTGGCTGATCATGCACTGATCACGTGACTGATCATGCACTGATCACGTGGCTGATCATGCACTGATCACGTGACTGATCATGCACTGATCACGTGACTGATCATGCACTGATCACGTGGCTATCATGCACTGCTCACGTGGCTGATCATGCCATGATCACGCAGCTACCATGTACTGGTCACATGACTGATCATGCACTGATCACGTGACTGATCATGCAGTGATCACGTGGCTATCATGAACTACTCACGTGGCTGATCATGTAGCTACCATGTACAGGTCACGTGAATGATCATACACCCATCAGGTGACTGATCATGCACTGATCACGTGGCTATCATGCACTGATCACGAGACTGATCATGCACTGTTCACGTCTATATCATGCACTGATCACATGACTGCCCATGCACTGATCACGTGGATGATCATACACTAATCTTGTGACAGATCATGCACTGATCACGTGGCTGATCATGCACTGATACCGTGACTGAGCATGGACTGATCACATGACTATCATGTAGTGATCACGTGACTTAATGGCGCTGATCATGTGACTGATCATGCGCTGATCATGTTTGCTATCATACACTGATCATGTGCCTCTGGAGGCAATAAACAAAGAGCTGAGTAGGCACGAATCAAACAGTCAGCAGGCAATAATCATGGAACTCAGGTGTGAGGAATCATGCTGCTCAGCTGGCAATAATCAAGCAGCTGAGCAGGCAGGAATTACGCAGCACAGCTGGCAATTGTCAAGCAGATGACAGGCAGGAATCGTGCAGCTCAGCTGGCAATTGTCAAGCAGATGAGCAGACAGTAATCACGCAGCTCAGCAGGCCCAGATCACGTGACTGAGCATGCACTGTTCACGTGGCTGATCATACACTGATCACGTGATGATCATGCACTGATCACTTGGATATCATGCACTGATCACGTGGCTGATCATACACTGTTCACGTGTCTGACCATGCACTGATCACGTGGCTGATCATACACTGCTCACGTAACTGATCATGCACTGATCACGTGGCTATCATGCACTGATCACGTGGCTGAACATGCACTGTTCACGTGGCTGATCACACACCTGTCACGTGACATATCATGCACTGATCACGTGGCACTCATGCACTGATCACGTGGCTGATCATACTCTGCTCACGTAACTCATGCACACATCACGTGGCTATCATGCACTGCTCACGTGGCTCGTCATGGAATGATCACGTAGCAACCATATACTGGTCACGTGACTGATCATGCAAAGATCACGTAAATGATCATGCACTGTTCACGTGACTGATCATGTACTGATCACGTGACTGATCATGCACTGATCACGTGGCTATCATGCTCTGCTCACGTGGCTGATCATGCAACGATCACGTAGCAACCATGTACTGGTCACGTGACTGATCATGCACTGATCACGTAATTGATCCTGCACTGATCACGTGGCTCATCATGCACTGATCACGTGGCTGATCACACATGTATCACGTGACTGATCATGCACTGATCACGTGGCTCTCATGCACTGATCACGTGGCTGTCATGCACTGATCACGTGGATATCATGCACTGATCACGTGGCTGATCATGCACTGATCACGTGGCTATCATGCACTGATCACGTGACTGATCATGCACTGATCACTGATCATGCACTGATCACGTGGCTGATCATGCACTGATCACGTGGCTGATCATGCACTGATCACGTAACTGATCATGCACTGATCACGTGACTGATCATGCACTGATCACGTGGCTGATCATGCACTGATCACGTGGCTGATCATGCACTGATCACGTGACTGATCATGCACTGATCACGTGGCTGATCATGCACTGATCACGTGACTGATCATGCACTGATCACGTGGCTGATCATGCACTGATCACGTGACTGATCATGCACTGATCACGTGACTGATCATGCACTGATCACGTGGCTATCATGCACTGCTCACGTGGCTGATCATGCCATGATCACGCAGCTACCATGTACTGGTCACATGACTGATCATGCACTGATCACGTGACTGATCATGCACTGATCACGTGGCTATCATGAACTACTCACGTGGCTGATCATGCAATGATCATGTAGCTACCATGTACAGGTCACGTGAATGATCATACACCCATCAGGTGACTGATCATGCACTGATCACGTGGCTATCATGCACTGATCACGAGACTGATCATGCACTGATCACGTCTATATCATGCACTGATCACATGACTGCCCGTGCACTGATCACGTGGATGATCATACACTAATCTTGTGACAGATCATGCACTGATCACGTGGCTGATCATGCACTGATCACGTGACTGATCATGCACTGATCACGTGACTGATCATGCACTGATCACGTGGCTATCATGCACTGATCACGTGGCTGATCATGCCATGATCACGCAGCTACCATGTACTGGTCACATGACTGATCATGCACTGATCACGTGACTGATCATGCAGTGATCACGTGGCTATCATGAACTACTCACGTGGCTGATCATGCAATGATCATGTAGCTACCATGTACAGGTCACGTGAATGATCATACACCCATCACGTGACTGATCATGCACTGATCACGTGGCTATCATGCACTGATCACGTGACTGATCATGCACTGATCACGTCTATATCATGCACTGATCACATGACTGCCCATGCACTGATCACGTGGATGATCATACACTAATCACGTGACAGATCATGCACTGATCACGTGGCTGATCATGCACTGATACCGTGACTGATCATGGACTGATCACATGACTATCATGCACTGATCACGTGACTTAATGCTGATCATGTGACTGATCATGTGACTGATCATGCACTGATCATGTTTGCTATCATACACTGATCATGTGCCTCTGGAGGCAATAAACAAAGAGCTGAGTAGGCACGAATCAAACAGTCAGCAGGCAATAATCATGGAACACAGGTGTGAGGAATCATGCTGCTCAGCTGGCAATAATCAAGCAGCTGATCAGGCAGGAATCGTGCAGCTCAGCTGGCAATTGTCAAGCAGATGAGCAGACAGTAATCACGCAGCTCAGCATGCACAGATCACGTGACTGATCATGCACTGATCACGTGGCTGATCATGCACTGATCACGTGATGATCATGCACTGATCACGTGGCTATCATGCACTGATCACGTGGCTGATCATGCACTGATCACGTGTCTGATCATGCACTGATCACGTGGCTGATCATGCACTGATCACGTAACTGATCATGCACTGATCACGTGGCTATCATGCACTGATCACGTGGCTGATCATGCACTGATCACGTGGCTGATCATGCACTGATCACGTGGCTGATCATGCACTGATCACGTGACTGATCATGCACTGATCACGTGGCTGATCATGCACTGATCACGTGACTGATCATGCACTGATCACGTGACTGATCATGCACTGATCACGTGGCTATCATGCACTGCTCACGTGGCTGATCATGCCATGATCACGCAGCTACCATGTACTGGTCACATGACTGATCATGCACTGATCACGTGACTGATCATGCAGTGATCACGTGGCTATCATGAACTACTCACTGGCTGATCATGTAGCTACCATGTACAGGTCACGTGAATGATCATACACCCATCAGGTGACTGATCATGCACTGATCACGTGGCTATCATGCACTGATCACGAGACTGATCATGCACTGTTCACGTCTATATCATGCACTGATCACATGACTGCCCGTGCACTGATCACGTGGATGATCATACACTAATCTTGTGACAGATCATGCACTGATCACGTGGCTGATCATGCACTGATACCGTGACTGAGCATGGACTGATCACATGACTATCATGTAGTGATCACGTGACTTAATGGCGCTGATCATGTGACTGATCATGCGCTGATCATGTTTGCTATCATACACTGATCATGTGCCTCTGGAGGCAATAAACAAAGAGCTGAGTAGGCACGAATCAAACAGTCAGCAGGCAATAATCATGGAACACAGGTGTGAGGAATCATGCTGCTCAGCTGGCAATAATCAAGCAGCTGAGCAGGCAGGAATTACGCAGCACAGCTGGCAATTGTCAAGCAGATTACAGGCAGGAATCGTGCAGCTCAGCTGGCAATTGTCAAGCAGATGAGCAGACAGTAATCACGCAGCTCAGCAGGCCCTGATCACGTGACTGATCATGCACTGATCACGTGGCTGATCATGCACTGATCACGTGTCTGATCATGCACTGATCACGTGGCTGATCATACACTGCTCACGTAACTGATCATGCACTGATCACGTGGCTATCATGCACTGATCACGTGGCTGAACATGCACTGTTCACGTGGCTGATCACACACCTGTCACGTGACATATCATGCACTGATCACGTGGCACTCATGCACTGATCACGTGGCTGATCATACTCTGCTCACGTAACTCATGCACACATCACGTGGCTATCATGCACTGCTCACGTGGCTCGTCATGGAATGATCACGTAGCAACCATATACTGGTAACGTGACTGATCATGCAAAGATCACGTAAATGATCATGCACTGTTCACGTGACTGATCATGTACTGATCACGTGACTGATCATGCACTGACCACGTGGCTATCATGCTCTGCTCACGTGGCTGATCATGCAACGATCACGTAGCAACCATGTACTGGTCACGTGACTGATCATGCACTGATCACGTAATTGATCCTGCACTGATCACGTGGCTCATCATGCACTGATCACGTGGCTGATCACACATGTATCACGTGACTGATCATGCACTGATCACGTGGCTCTCATGCACTGATCACGTGGCTGTCATGCACTGATCACGTGGATATCATGCACTGATCACGTGGCTGATCACACACGTATCACATGACTGATCATGCACTGATCACGTGGCTATCATGCACTGATCACGTGGCTATCATGCACTGATCACGTGGCTGATCATGCAATGATCACGTAGCTACCATGTACTGGTCACGTGACTGATCATGCACTGATCACGTAATTGATCATGCACTGATCACGTGGCTGATCATGCACTGATCACGTGGCTGATCATACACTGATCACGTAACTGATCATGCACTGATCACGTGACTGATCATGCACTGATCACGTGGCTATCATGCACTGATCACGTGGCTGATCATGCACTGATCACGTGCCTGATCATGCACTGATCACGTGGCTGATCATGCACTGATCACGTGACTGATCATGCACTGATCACGTGGCTGATCATGCACTGATCACGTGACTGATCATGCACTGATCACGTGACTGATCATGCACTGATCACGTGGCTATCATGCACTGATCACGTGGCTGATCATGCCATGATCACGCAGCTACCATGTACTGGTCACATGACTGATCATGCACTGATCACGTGACTGATCATGCACTGATCACGTGGCTATCATGCACTATCACGTGGCTGATCATGCAATGATCATGTAGCTACCATGTACAGGTCACGTGAATGATCATACACTGATCAGGTGACTGATCATGCACTGATCACGTGGCTATCATGCACTGATCACGTGACTGATCATGCACTGATCACGTCTATATCATGCACTGATCACATGACTGCCATGCACTGATCACGTGGATGATCATACACTGATCTTGTGACAGATCATGCACTGATCACGTGGCTGATCATGCACTGATCACGTGACTGATCATGCACTGATCTCGTGTCTGATCATGCACTGATCACGTGGCTATCATGCACTGATCACGTGGCTGATCATGCCATGATCACGCAGCTACCATGTACTGGTCACATGACTGATCATGCACTGATCACGTGACTGATCATGCAGTGATCACGTGGCTATCATGAACTACTCACGTGGCTGATCATGCAATGATCATGTAGCTACCATGTACAGGTCACGTGAATGATCATACACCCATCAGGTGACTGATCATGCACTGATCACGTGGCTATCATGCACTGATCACGAGACTGATCATGCACTGTTCACGTCTATATCATGCACTGATCACATGACTGCCCGTGCACTGATCACGTGGATGATCATACACTAATCTTGTGACAGATCATGCACTGATCACGTGGCTGATCATGCACTGATACCGTGACTGAGCATGGACTGATCACATGACTATCATGTAGTGATCACGTGACTTAATGCTGATCATGTGACTGATCATGTGACTGATCATGCGCTGATCATGTTTGCTATCATACACTGATCATGTGCCTCTGGAGGCAATAAACAAAGAGCTGAGTAGGCACGAATCAAACAGTCAGCAGGCAATAATCATGGAACACAGGTGTGAGGAATCATGCTGCTCAGCTGGCAATAATCAAGCAGCTGAGCAGGCAGGACTCGTGCAGCTCAGCTGGCAATTGTCAAGCAGATGAGCAGACAGTAATCACGCAGCTCAGCAGGCCCAGATCACGTGACTGAGCATGCACTGTTCACGTGGCTGATCATACACTGATCACGTGATGATCATGCACTGATCACTTGGATATCATGCACTGATCACGTGGCTGATCATACACTGTTCACGTGTCTGACCATGCACTGATCACGTGGCTGATCATACACTGCTCACGTAACTGATCATGCACTGATCACGTGGCTATCATGCACTGATCACGTGGCTGAACATGCACTGTTCACGTGGCTGATCACACACCTGTCACGTGACATATCATGCACTGATCACGTGGCACTCATGCACTGATCACGTGGCTGATCATACTCTGCTCACGTAACTCATGCACACATCACGTGGCTATCATGCACTGCTCACGTGGCTCGTCATGGAATGATCACGTAGCAACCATATACTGGTAACGTGACTGATCATGCAAAGATCACGTAAATGATCATGCACTGTTCACGTGACTGATCATGTACTGATCACGTGACTGATCATGCACTGATCACGTGGCTATCATGCACTGCTCACGTGGCTGATCATGCAACGATCACGTAGCAACCATGTACTGGTCACGTGACTGATCATGCACTGATCACGTAATTGATCCTGCACTGATCACGTGGCTCATCATGCACTGATCACGTGGCTGATCACACATGTATCACGTGACTGATCATGCACTGATCACGTGGCTCTCATGCACTGATCACGTGGCTGTCATGCACTGATCACGTGGCATCATGCACTGATCACGTGGCTGATCACACACGTATCACATGACTGATCATGCACTGAACACGTGGCTATCATGCACTGATCACGTGGCTATCATGCACTGATCACGTGGCTATCATGCACTGATCACGTGGCTGATCAGGCAATGATCACGTAGCTACCATGTACTGGTCACGTGACTGATCATGCACTGATCACGTAATTGATCATGCACTGATCATGTGGCTGATCATGCACTGATCACGTGGCTGATCATACACTGATCACATAACTGATCATGCACTGATCACGTGACTGATCATGCACTGATCACGTGGCTATCATGCACTGATCACTTGGCTGACATACACTGATCACGTGCCTGGTCATGCACTGATCACGTGGCTGATCATGCACTGATCACGTGACTGATCATGCACTGATCACGTGGCTGATCATGCACTGATCACGTGACTGATCATGCACTGATCTCGTGACTGATCATGCACTGATCACGTGGCTATCATGCACTGCTCACGTGGCTGATCATGCCATGATCACGCAGCTACCATGTACTGGTCACATGACTGATCATGCACTGATCACGTGACTGATCATGCAGTGATCACGTGGCTATCATGAACTACTCACGTGGTTGATCATGTACCTACCATGTACAGGTCACGTGAATGATCATACACCCATCAGGTGACTGATCATGCACTGATCACGTGGCTATCATGCACTGATCACGAGACTGATCATGCACTGTTCACGTCTATATCATGCACTGATCACATGACTGCCCGTGCACTGATCACGTGGATGATCATACACTAATCTTGTGACAGATCATGCACTGATCACGTGGCTGATCATGCACTGATACCGTGACTGAGCATGGACTGATCACATGACTATCATGTAGTGATCACGTGACTTAATGGCGCTGATCATGTGACTGATCATGCGCTGATCATGTTTGCTATCATACACTGATCATGTGCCTCTGGAGGCAATAAACAAAGAGCTGAGTAGGCACGAATCAAACAGTCAGCAGGCAATAATCATGGAACTCAGGTGTGAGGAATCATGCTGCTCAGCTGGCAATAATCAAGCAGCTGAGCAGGCAGGAATTACGCAGCACAGCTGGCAATTGTCAAGCAGATGACAGGCAGGAATCGTGCAGCTCAGCTGGCAATTGTCAAGCAGATGAGCAGACAGTAATCACGCAGCTCAGCAGGCCCAGATCACGTGACTGAGCATGCACTGTTCACGTGGCTGATCATACACTGATCACGTGATGATCATGCACTGATCACTTGGATATCATGCACTGATCACGTGGCTGATCATACACTGTTCACGTGTCTGACCATGCACTGATCACGTGGCTGATCATACACTGCTCACGTAACTGATCATGCACTGATCACGTGGCTATCATGCACTGATCACGTGGCTGAACATGCACTGTTCACGTGGCTGATCACACACCTGTCACGTGACATATCATGCACTGATCACGTGGCACTCATGCACTGATCACGTGGCTGATCATACTCTGCTCACGTAACTCATGCACACATCACGTGGCTATCATGCACTGCTCACGTGGCTCGTCATGGAATGATCACGTAGCAACCATATACTGGTAACGTGACTGATCATGCAAAGATCACGTAAATGATCATGCACTGTTCACGTGACTGATCATGTACTGATCACGTGACTGATCATGCACTGACCACGTGGCTATCATGCTCTGCTCACGTGGCTGATCATGCAACGATCACGTAGCAACCATGTACTGGTCACGTGACTGATCATGCACTGATCACGTAATTGATCCTGCACTGATCACGTGGCTCATCATGCACTGATCACGTGGCTGATCACACATGTATCACGTGACTGATCATGCACTGATCCCGTGGCTCTCATGCACTGATCACGTGGCTGTCATGCACTGATCACGTGGATATCATGCACTGATCACGTGGCTGATCACACACGTATCACATGACTGATCATGCACTGATCACGTGGCTATCATGCACTGATCACGTGGCTATCATGCACTGATCACGTGGCTGATCAGGCAATGATCACGTAGCTACCATGTACTGGTCACGTGACTGATCATGCACTGATCACGTAATTGATCATGCACTGATCATGTGGCTGATCATGCACTGATCACGTGGCTGATCATACACTGATCACATAACTGATCATGCACTGATCACGTGACTGATCATGCACTGATCACGTGGCTATCATGCACTGATCACTTGGCTGACATACACTGATCACGTGCCTGGTCATGCACTGATCACGTGGCTGATCATGCACTGATCACGTGACTGATCATGCACTGATCACGTGGCTGATCATGCACTGATCACGTGACTGATCATGCACTGATCTCGTGACTGATCATGCACTGATCACGTGGCTATCATGCACTGCTCACGTGGCTGATCATGCCATGATCACGCAGCTACCATGTACTGGTCACATGACTGATCATGCACTGATCACGTGACTGATCATGCAGTGATCACGTGGCTATCATGAACTACTCACGTGGCTGATCATGCAATGATCATGTAGCTACCATGTACAGGTCACGTGAATGATCATACACCCATCAGGTGACTGATCATGCACTGATCACGTGGCTATCATGCACTGATCACGAGACTGATCATGCACTGTTCACGTCTATATCATGCACTGATCACATGACTGCCCGTGCACTGATCACGTGGATGATCATACACTAATCTTGTGACAGATCATGCACTGATCACGTGGCTGATCATGCACTGATACCGTGACTGAGCATGGACTGATCACATGACTATCATGTAGTGATCACGTGACTTAATGGCGCTGATCATGTGACTGATCATGCGCTGATCATGTTTGCTATCATACACTGATCATGTGCCTCTGGAGGCAATAAACAAAGAGCTGAGTAGGCACGAATCAAACAGTCAGCAGGCAATAATCATGGAACTCAGGTGTGAGGAATCATGCTGCTCAGCTGGCAATAATCAAGCAGCTGAGCAGGCAGGAATTACGCAGCACAGCTGGCAATTGTCAAGCAGATGACAGGCAGGAATCGTGCAGCTCAGCTGGCAATTGTCAAGCAGATGAGCAGACAGTAATCACGCAGCTCAGCAGGCCCAGATCACGTGACTGAGCATGCACTGTTCACGTGGCTGATCATACACTGATCACGTGTCTGATCATGCACTGATCACGTGGCTGATCATACACTGCTCACGTAACTGATCATGCACTGATCACGTGGCTATCATGCACTGATCACGTGGCTGATCATGCACTGTTCACGTGGCTGATCACACACCTGTCACGTGACATATCATGCACTGATCACGTGGCACTCATGCACTGATCACGTGGCTGATCATACTCTGCTCACGTAACTCATGCACACATCACGTGGCTATCATGCACTGCTCACGTGGCTCGTCATGGAATGATCACGTAGCAACCATATACTGGTAACGTGACTGATCATGCAAAGATCACGTAAATGATCATGCACTGTTCACGTGACTGATCATGTACTGATCACGTGACTGATCATGCACTGATCACGTGGCTATCATGCACTGATCACGTGGCTGATCATGCAACGATCACGTAGCAACCATGTACTGGTCACGTGACTGATCATGCACTGATCACGTAATTGATCCTGCACTGATCACGTGGCTCATCATGCACTGATCACGTGGCTGATCACACATGTATCACGTGACTGATCATGCACTGATCACGTGGCTCTCATGCACTGATCACGTGGCTGTCATGCACTGATCACGTGGATATCATGCACTGATCATGTGGCTGATCACACACGTATCACATGACTGATCATGCACTGATCACGTGGCTATCATGCACTGATCACGTGGCTATCATGCACTGATCACGTGGCTGATCAGGCAATGATCACGTAGCTACCATGTACTGGTCACGTGACTGATCATGCACTGATCACGTAATTGATCATGCACTGATCATGTGGCTGATCATGCACTGATCACGTGGCTGATCATACACTGATCACATAACTGATCATGCACTGATCACGTGACTGATCATGCACTGATCACGTGGCTATCATGCACTGATCACTTGGCTGACATACACTGATCACGTGCCTGGTCATGCACTGATCACGTGGCTGATCATGCACTGATCACGTGACTGATCATGCACTGATCACGTGGCTGATCATGCACTGATCACGTGACTGATCATGCACTGATCACGTGACTGATCATGCACTGATCACGTGGCTATCATGCACTGATCACGTGGCTGATCATGCCATGATCACGCAGCTACCATGTACTGGTCACATGACTGATCATGCACTGATCACGTGACTGATCATGCACTGATCACGTGGCTATCATGAACTATCACGTGGCTGATCATGCACTGATCATGTAGCTACCATGTACAGGTCACGTGAATGATCATGCACTGATCACGTGACTGATCATGCACTGATCACGTGGCTATCATGCACTGATCACGTGACTGATCATGCACTGATCACGTCTATATCATGCACTGATCACATGACTGCCCGTGCACTGATCACGTGGATGATCATACACTGATCTTGTGACAGATCATGCACTGATCACGTGGCTGATCATGCACTGATCACGTGACTGATCATGCACTGATCTCGTGTCTGATCATGCACTGATCACGTGGCTATCATGCACTGCTCACGTGGCTGATCATGCCATGATCACGCAGCTACCATGTACTGGTCACATGACTGATCATGCACTGATCACGTGACTGATCATGCAGTGATCACGTGGCTATCATGAACTACTCACGTGGCTGATCATGCAATGATCATGTAGCTACCATGTACAGGTCACGTGAATGATCATACACCCATCAGGTGACTGATCATGCACTGATCACGTGGCTATCATGCACTGATCACGAGACTGATCATGCACTGTTCACGTCTATATCATGCACTGATCACATGACTGCCCATGCACTGATCACGTGGATGATCATACACTAATCTTGTGACAGATCATGCACTGATCACGTGGCTGATCATGCACTGATACCGTGACTGAGCATGGACTGATCACATGACTATCATGTAGTGATCACGTGACTTAATGGCGCTGATCATGACTGATGTGACTGATCATGCGCTGATCATGTTTGCTATCATACACTGATCATGTGCCTCTGGAGGCAATAAACAAAGAGCTGAGTAGGCACGAATCAAACAGTCAGCAGGCAATAATCATGGAACACAGGTGTGAGGAATCATGCTGCTCAGCTGGCAATAATCAAGCAGCTGAGCAGGCAGGAATCGTGCAGCTCAGCTGGCAATTGTCAAGCAGATGAGCAGACAGTAATCACGCAGCTCAGCAGGCCCAGATCACGTGACTGAGCATGCACTGTTCACGTGGCTGATCATACACTGATCACGTGATGATCATGCACTGATCACTTGGATATCATGCACTGATCACGTGGCTGATCATACACTGTTCACGTGTCTGACCATGCACTGATCACGTGGCTGATCATACACTGCTCACGTAACTGATCATGCACTGATCACGTGGCTATCATGCACTGATCACGTGGCTGAACATGCACTGTTCACGTGGCTGATCACACACCTGTCACGTGACATATCATGCACTGATCACGTGGCACTCATGCACTGATCACGTGGCTGATCATACTCTGCTCACGTAACTCATGCACACATCACGTGGCTATCATGCACTGCTCACGTGGCTCGTCATGGAATGATCACGTAGCAACCATATACTGGTCACGTGACTGATCATGCAAAGATCACGTAAATGATCATGCACTGTTCACGTGACTGATCATGTACTGATCACGTGACTGATCATGCACTGATCACGTGGCTATCATGCTCTGCTCACGTGGCTGATCATGCAACGATCACGTAGCAACCATGTACTGGTCACGTGACTGATCATGCACTGATCACGTAATTGATCCTGCACTGATCACGTGGCTCATCATGCACTGATCACGTGGCTGATCACACATGTATCACGTGACTGATCATGCACTGATCCCGTGGCTCTCATGCACTGATCACGTGGCTGTCATGCACTGATCACGTGGATATCATGCACTGATCACGTGGCTGATCACACACGTATCACATGACTGATCATGCACTGATCACGTGGCTATCATGCACTGATCACGTGGCTATCATGCACTGATCACGTGGCTGATCAGGCAATGATCACGTAGCTACCATGTACTGGTCACGTGACTGATCATGCACTGATCACGTAATTGATCATGCACTGATCATGTGGCTGATCATGCACTGATCACGTGGCTGATCATACACTGATCACATAACTGATCATGCACTGATCACGTGACTGATCATGCACTGATCACGTGGCTATCATGCACTGATCACTTGGCTGGACATACACTGATCACGTGCCTGATCATGCACTGATCACGTGGCTGATCATGCACTGATCACGTGACTGATCATGCACTGATCTCGTGTCTGATCATGCACTGATCACGTGGCTATCATGCACTGCTCACGTGGCTGATCATGCCATGATCACGCAGCTACCATGTACTGGTCACATGACTGATCATGCACTGATCACGTGACTGATCATGCAGTGATCACGTGGCTATCATGAACTACTCACGTGGCTGATCATGCAATGATCATGTAGCTACCATGTACAGGTCACGTGAATGATCATACACCCATCAGGTGACTGATCATGCACTGATCACGTGGCTATCATGCACTGATCACGAGACTGATCATGCACTGTTCACGTCTATATCATGCACTGATCACATGACTGCCCGTGCACTGATCACGTGGATGATCATACACTAATCTTGTGACAGATCATGCACTGATCACGTGGCTGATCATGCACTGATACCGTGACTGAGCATGGACTGATCACATGACTATCATGTAGTGATCACGTGACTTAATGGCGCTGATCATGTGACTGATCATGCGCTGATCATGTTTGCTATCATACACTGATCATGTGCCTCTGGAGGCAATAAACAAAGAGCTGAGTAGGCACGAATCAAACAGTCAGCAGGCAATAATCATGGAACACAGGTGTGAGGAATCATGCTGCTCAGCTGGCAATAATCAAGCAGCTGAGCAGGCAGGAATTACGCAGCACAGCTGGCAATTGTCAAGCAGATGACAGGCAGGAATCGTGCAGCTCAGCTGGCAATTGTCAAGCAGATGAGCAGACAGTAATCACGCAGCTCAGCAGGCCCAGATCACGTGACTGAGCATGCACTGTTCACGTGGCTGATCATACACTGATCACGTGATGATCATGCACTGATCACTTGGATATCATGCACTGATCACGTGGCTGATCATACACTGTTCACGTGTCTGACCATGCACTGATCACGTGGCTGATCATACACTGCTCACGTAACTGATCATGCACTGATCACGTGGCTATCATGCACTGATCACGTGGCTGAACATGCACTGTTCACGTGGCTGATCACACACCTGTCACGTGACATATCATGCACTGATCACGTGGCACTCATGCACTGATCACGTGGCTGATCATACTCTGCTCACGTAACTCATGCACACATCACGTGGCTATCATGCACTGCTCACGTGGCTCGTCATGGAATGATCACGTAGCAACCATATACTGGTAACGTGACTGATCATGCAAAGATCACGTAAATGATCATGCACTGTTCACGTGACTGATCATGTACTGATCACGTGACTGATCATGCACTGACCACGTGGCTATCATGCTCTGCTCACGTGGCTGATCATGCAACGATCACGTAGCAACCATGTACTGGTCACGTGACTGATCATGCACTGATCACGTAATTGATCCTGCACTGATCACGTGGCTCATCATGCACTGATCACGTGGCTGATCACACATGTATCACGTGACTGATCATGCACTGATCCCGTGGCTCTCATGCACTGATCACGTGGCTGTCATGCACTGATCACGTGGATATCATGCACTGATCACGTGGCTGATCACACACGTATCACATGACTGATCATGCACTGATCACGTGGCTATCATGCACTGATCACGTGGCTATCATGCACTGATCACGTGGCTGATCAGCCAATGATCACGTAGCTACCATGTACTGGTCACGTGACTGATCATGCACTGATCACGTAATTGATCATGCACTGATCATGTGGCTGATCATGCACTGATCACGTGGCTGATCATACACTGATCACATAATTGATCATGCACTGATCACGTGACTGATCATGCACTGATCACGTGGCTATCATGCACTGATCACTTGGCTGGACATACACTGATCACGTGCCTGGTCATGCACTGATCACGTGGCTGATCATGCACTGATCACGTGACTGATCATGCACTGATCACGTGTCTGATCATGCACTGATCACGTGACTGATCATGCACTGATCACGTGACTGATCATGCACTGATCACGTGGCTATCATGCACTGCTCACGTGGCTGATCATGCCATGATCACGCAGCTACCATGTACTGGTCACATGACTGATCATGCACTGATCACGTGACTGATCATGCAGTGATCACGTGGCTATCATGAACTACTCACGTGGCTGATCATGTAGCTACCATGTACAGGTCACGTGAATGATCATACACCCATCAGGTGACTGATCATGCACTGATCACGTGGCTATCATGCACTGATCACGAGACTGATCATGCACTGTTCACGTCTATATCATGCACTGATCACATGACTGCCCGTGCACTGATCACGTGGATGATCATACACTAATCTTGTGACAGATCATGCACTGATCACGTGGCTGATCATGCACTGATACCGTGACTGAGCATGGACTGATCACATGACTATCATGTAGTGATCACGTGACTTAATGGCGCTGATCATGTGACTGATCATGCGCTGATCATGTTTGCTATCATACACTGATCATGTGCCTCTGGAGGCAATAAACAAAGAGCTGAGTAGGCACGAATCAAACAGTCAGCAGGCAATAATCATGGAACTCAGGTGTGAGGAATCATGCTGCTCAGCTGGCAATAATCAAGCAGCTGAGCAGGCAGGAATTACGCAGCACAGCTGGCAATTGTCAAGCAGATGACAGGCAGGAATCGTGCAGCTCAGCTGGCAATTGTCAAGCAGATGAGCAGACAGTAATCACGCAGCTCAGCAGGCCCAGATCACGTGACTGAGCATGCACTGTTCACGTGGCTGATCATACACTGATCACGTGATGATCATGCACTGATCACTTGGATATCATGCACTGATCACGTGGCTGATCATACACTGTTCACGTGTCTGACCATGCACTGATCACGTGGCTGATCATACACTGCTCACGTAACTGATCATGCACTGATCACGTGGCTATCATGCACTGATCACGTGGCTGAACATGCACTGTTCACGTGGCTGATCACACACCTGTCACGTGACATATCATGCACTGATCACGTGGCACTCATGCACTGATCACGTGGCTGATCATACTCTGCTCACGTAACTCATGCACACATCACGTGGCTATCATGCACTGCTCACGTGGCTCGTCATGGAATGATCACGTAGCAAACATATACTGGTAACGTGACTGATCATGCAAAGATCACGTAAATGATCATGCACTGTTCACGTGACTGATCATGTACTGATCACGTGACTGATCATGCACTGACCACGTGGCTATCATGCTCTGCTCACGTGGCTGATCATGCAACGATCACGTAGCAACCATGTACTGGTCACGTGACTGATCATGCACTGATCACGTAATTGATCCTGCACTGATCACGTGGCTCATCATGCACTGATCACGTGGCTGATCACACATGTATCACGTGACTGATCATGCACTGATCACGTGGCTCTCATGCACTGATCACGTGGCTGTCATGCACTGATCACGTGGATATCATGCACTGATCACGTGGCTGATCACACACGTATCACATGACTGATCATGCACTGATCACGTGGCTATCATGCACTGATCACGTGGCTATCATGCACTGATCACGTGGCTGATCAGGCAATGATCACGTAGCTACCATGTACTGGTCACGTGACTGATCATGCACTGATCACGTAATTGATCATGCACTGATCATGTGGCTGATCATGCACTGATCACGTGGCTGATCATACACTGATCACATAACTGATCATGCACTGATCACGTGACTGATCATGCACTGATCACGTGGCTATCATGCACTGATCACTTGGCTGACATACACTGATCACGTGCCTGATCATGCACTGATCACGTGGCTGATCATGCACTGATCACGTGACTGATCATGCACTGATCACGTGTCTGATCATGCACTGATCACGTGACTGATCATGCACTGATCACGTGACTGATCATGCACTGATCACGTGGCTATCATGCACTGCTCACGTGGCTGATCATGCCATGATCACGCAGCTACCATGTACTGGTCACATGACTGATCATGCACTGATCACGTGACTGATCATGCACTGATCACGTGGCTATCATGCACTACTCACGTGGCTGATCATGCAATGATCATGTAGCTACCATGTACAGGTCACGTGAATGATCATACACTGATCAGGTGACTGATCATGCACTGATCACGTGGCTATCATGCACTGATCACGTGACTGATCATGCACTGATCACGTCTATATCATGCACTGATCACATGACTGCATGCACTGATCACGTGGATGATCATACACTGATCTTGTGACAGATCATGCACTGATCACGTGGCTGATCATGCACTGATCACGTGACTGATCATGCACTGATCACGTGACTGATCATGCACTGATCACGTGGCTATCATGCACTGCTCACGTGGCTGATCATGCATGATCACGCAGCTACCATGTACTGGTCACATGACTGATCATGCACTGATCACGTGACTGATCATGCAGTGATCACGTGGCTATCATGCACTACTCACGTGGCTGATCATGCAATGATCATGTAGCTACCATGTACAGGTCACGTGAATGATCATACACCCATCAGGTGACTGATCATGCACTGATCACGTGGCTATCATGCACTGATCACGAGACTGATCATGCACTGATCACGTCTATATCATGCACTGATCACATGACTGCCCATGCACTGATCACGTGGATGATCATACACTAATCATGTGACAGATCATGCACTGATCACGTGGCTGATCATGCACTGATACCGTGACTGAGCATGGACTGATCACATGACTATCATGTAGTGATCACGTGACTTAATGGCGCTGATCATGTGACTGATCATGCGCTGATCATGTTTGCTATCATACACTGATCATGTGCCTCTGGAGGCAATAAACAAAGAGCTGAGTAGGCACGAATCAAACAGTCAGCAGGCAATAATCATGGAACACAGGTGTGAGGAATCATGCTGCTCAGCTGGCAATAATCAAGCAGCTGAGCAGGCAGGAATCGTGCAGCTCAGCTGGCAATTGTCAAGCAGATGAGCAGACAGTAATCACGCAGCTCAGCAGGCCCAGATCACGTGACTGAGCATGCACTGTTCACGTGGCTGATCATACACTGATCACGTGATGATCATGCACTGATCACTTGGATATCATGCACTGATCACGTGGCTGATCATACACTGATCACGTGTCTGACCATGCACTGATCACGTGGCTGATCATACACTGCTCACGTAACTGATCATGCACTGATCACGTGGCTATCATGCACTGATCACGTGGCTGAACATGCACTGTTCACGTGGCTGATCACACACCTGTCACGTGACATATCATGCACTGATCACGTGGCACTCATGCACTGATCACGTGGCTGATCATACTCTGCTCACGTAACTCATGCACACATCACGTGGCTATCATGCACTGCTCACGTGGCTCGTCATGGAATGATCACGTAGCTACCATATACTGGTCACGTGACTGATCATGCAAAGATCACGTAAATGATCATGCACTGTTCACGTGACTGATCATGTACTGATCACGTGACTGATCATGCACTGATCACGTGGCTATCATGCACTGCTCACGTGGCTGATCATGCAACGATCACGTAGCAACCATGTACTGGTCACGTGACTGATCATGCACTGATCACGTAATTGATCCTGCACTGATCACGTGGCTCATCATGCACTGATCACGTGGCTGATCACACATGTATCACGTGACTGATCATGCACTGATCACGTGGCTCTCATGCACTGATCACGTGGCTGTCATGCACTGATCACGTGGATATCATGCACTGATCACGTGGCTGATCACACACGTATCACATGACTGATCATGCACTGATCACGTGGCTGATCATGCACTGATCACGTGGCTATCATGCACTGATCACGTGGCTGATCATGCAATGATCACGTAGCTACCATGTACTGATCACGTGACTGATCATGCACTGATCACGTAATTGATCATGCACTGATCACGTGGCTGATCATGCACTGATCACGTGGCTGATCATACACTGATCACATGACTGATCATGCACTGATCACGTGACTGATCATGCACTGATCACGTGGCTATCATGCACTGATCACGTGGCTGATCATGCACTGATCACGTGACTGATCATGCACTGATCACGTGGCTGATCATGCACTGATCACGTGACTGATCATGCACTGATCACGTGACTGATCATGCACTGATCACGTGGCTATCATGCACTGCTCACGTGGCTGATCATGCAACGATCACGTAGCTACCATGTACTGGTCACGTGACTGATCATGCACTGATCACGTAATTGATCATGCACTGATCACGTGGCTCATCATGCACTGATCACGTGGCTGATCACACATGATCACGTGACTGATCATGCACTGATCACGTGGCTATCATGCACTGATCACGTGGCTGATCATGCACTGATCACGTGGATATCATGCACTGATCACGTGGCTGATCACACTGATCACGTGACTGATCATGCACTGATCACGTGGCTATCATGCACTGATCACGTGGCTATCATGCACTGATCACGTGGCTGATCATGCACTGATCACGTAGCTACCATGCACTGATCACGTGACTGATCATGCACTGATCACGTAATTGATCATGCACTGATCACGTGGCTGATCATGCACTGATCACGTGGCTGATCATGCACTGATCACGTGACTGATCATGCACTGATCACGTGACTGATCATGCACTGATCACGTGGCTATCATGCACTGATCACGTGGCTGATCATGCACTGATCACGTGCCTGATCATGCACTGATCACGTGGCTGATCATGCACTGATCACGTGACTGATCATGCACTGATCACGTGGCTGATCATGCACTGATCACGTGACTGATCATGCACTGATCACGTGACTGATCATGCACTGATCACGTGGCTATCATGCACTGCTCACGTGGCTGATCATGCATGATCACGCAGCTACCATGTACTGGTCACATGACTGATCATGCACTGATCACGTGACTGATCATGCAGTGATCACGTGGCTATCATGAACTACTCACGTGGCTGATCATGCACTACCATGTACAGGTCACGTGAATGATCATACACCCATCAGGTGACTGATCATGCACTGATCACGTGGCTATCATGCACTGATCACGAGACTGATCATGCACTGATCACGTCTATATCATGCACTGATCACATGACTGCCCATGCACTGATCACGTGGATGATCATACACTAATCATGTGACAGATCATGCACTGATCACGTGGCTGATCATGCACTGATACCGTGACTGAGCATGGACTGATCACATGACTATCATGTAGTGATCACGTGACTTAATGGCGCTGATCATGTGACTGATCATGCGCTGATCATGTTTGCTATCATACACTGATCATGTGCCTCTGGAGGCAATAAACAAAGAGCTGAGTAGGCACGAATCAAACAGTCAGCAGGCAATAATCATGGAACTCAGGTGTGAGGAATCATGCTGCTCAGCTGGCAATAATCAAGCAGCTGAGCAGGCAGGAATTACGCAGCACAGCTGGCAATTGTCAAGCAGATGACAGGCAGGAATCGTGCAGCTCAGCTGGCAATTGTCAAGCAGATGAGCAGACAGTAATCACGCAGCTCAGCAGGCCCAGATCACGTGACTGAGCATGCACTGTTCACGTGGCTGATCATACACTGATCACGTGATGATCATGCACTGATCACTTGGATATCATGCACTGATCACGTGGCTGATCATACACTGTTCACGTGTCTGACCATGCACTGATCACGTGGCTGATCATACACTGCTCACGTAACTGATCATGCACTGATCACGTGGCTATCATGCACTGATCACGTGGCTGAACATGCACTGTTCACGTGGCTGATCACACACCTGTCACGTGACATATCATGCACTGATCACGTGGCACTCATGCACTGATCACGTGGCTGATCATACCTGCTCACGTAACTCATGCACACATCACGTGGCTATCATGCACTGCTCACGTGGCGTCATGGAATGATCACGTAGCACCATATACTGGTCACGTGACTGATCATGCACTGATCACGTAAATGATCATGCACTGTTCACGTGACTGATCATGTACTGATCACGTGACTGATCATGCACTGATCACGTGGCTATCATGCACTGCTCACGTGGCTGATCATGCAACGATCACGTAGCAACCATGTACTGGTCACGTGACTGATCATGCACTGATCACGTAATTGATCATGCACTGATCACGTGGCTCATCATGCACTGATCACGTGGCTGATCATGCACTGATCACGTGGATATCATGCACTGATCACGTGGCTGATCACACACGATCACGTGACTGATCATGCACTGATCACGTGGCTATCATGCACTGATCACGTGGCTATCATGCACTGATCACGTGGCTGATCATGCACTGATCACGTAGCTACCATGTACTGATCACGTGACTGATCATGCACTGATCACGTAATTGATCATGCACTGATCACGTGGCTGATCATGCACTGATCACGTGGCTGATCATGCACTGATCACGTAACTGATCATGCACTGATCACGTGACTGATCATGCACTGATCACGTGGCTATCATGCACTGATCACGTGGCTGATCATGCACTGATCACGTGACTGATCATGCACTGATCACGTGGCTGATCATGCACTGATCACGTGACTGATCATGCACTGATCACGTGGCTGATCATGCACTGATCACGTGACTGATCATGCACTGATCACGTGACTGATCATGCACTGATCACGTGGCTATCATGCACTGATCACGTGGCTGATCATGCATGATCACGCAGCTACCATGTACTGATCACATGACTGATCATGCACTGATCACGTGACTGATCATGCACTGATCACGTGGCTATCATGCACTATCACGTGGCTGATCATGCAATGATCATGTAGCTACCATGTACTGATCACGTGAATGATCATGCACTGATCACGTGACTGATCATGCACTGATCACGTGGCTATCATGCACTGATCACGTGACTGATCATGCACTGATCACGTCTATATCATGCACTGATCACGTGACTGCCCATGCACTGATCACGTGGATGATCATACACTGATCACGTGACTGATCATGCACTGATCACGTGGCTGATCATGCACTGATCACGTGACTGATCATGCACTGATCACGTGTCTGATCATGCACTGATCACGTGGCTATCATGCACTGCTCACGTGGCTGATCATGCCATGATCACGCAGCTACCATGTACTGGTCACATGACTGATCATGCACTGATCACGTGACTGATCATGCAGTGATCACGTGGCTATCATGAACTACTCACGTGGCTGATCATGCAATGATCATGTAGCTACCATGTACAGGTCACGTGAATGATCATACACCCATCAGGTGACTGATCATGCACTGATCACGTGGCTATCATGCACTGATCACGAGACTGATCATGCACTGTTCACGTCTATATCATGCACTGATCACATGACTGCCCATGCACTGATCACGTGGATGATCATACACTAATCTTGTGACAGATCATGCACTGATCACGTGGCTGATCATGCACTGATACCGTGACTGAGCATGGACTGATCACATGACTATCATGTAGTGATCACGTGACTTAATGGCGCTGATCATGTGACTGATCATGCGCTGATCATGTTTGCTATCATACACTGATCATGTGCCTCTGGAGGCAATAAACAAAGAGCTGAGTAGGCACGAATCAAACAGTCAGCAGGCAATAATCATGGAACACAGGTGTGAGGAATCATGCTGCTCAGCTGGCAATAATCAAGCAGCTGAGCAGGCAGGAATTACGCAGCACAGCTGGCAATTGTCAAGCAGATGACAGGCAGGAATCGTGCAGCTCAGCTGGCAATTGTCAAGCAGATGAGCAGACAGTAATCACGCAGCTCAGCAGGCCCAGATCACGTGACTGAGCATGCACTGTTCACGTGGCTGATCATACACTGATCACGTGATGATCATGCACTGATCACTTGGATATCATGCACTGATCACGTGGCTGATCATACACTGTTCACGTGTCTGACCATGCACTGATCACGTGGCTGATCATACACTGCTCACGTAACTGATCATGCACTGATCACGTGGCTATCATGCACTGATCACGTGGCTGAACATGCACTGTTCACGTGGCTGATCACACACCTGTCACGTGACATATCATGCACTGATCACGTGGCACTCATGCACTGATCACGTGGCTGATCATACTCTGCTCACGTAACTCATGCACACATCACGTGGCTATCATGCACTGCTCACGTGGCTCGTCATGGAATGATCACGTAGCAACCATATACTGGTAACGTGACTGATCATGCAAAGATCACGTAAATGATCATGCACTGTTCACGTGACTGATCATGTACTGATCACGTGACTGATCATGCACTGACCACGTGGCTATCATGCTCTGCTCACGTGGCTGATCATGCAACGATCACGTAGCAACCATGTACTGGTCACGTGACTGATCATGCACTGATCACGTAATTGATCCTGCACTGATCACGTGGCTCATCATGCACTGATCACGTGGCTGATCACACATGTATCACGTGACTGATCATGCACTGATCACGTGGCTCTCATGCACTGATCACGTGGCTGTCATGCACTGATCACGTGGATATCATGCACTGATCACGTGGCTGATCACACACGTATCACATGACTGATCATGCACTGATCACGTGGCTATCATGCACTGATCACGTGGCTATCATGCACTGATCACGTGGCTGATCAGGCAATGATCACGTAGCTACCATGTACTGGTCACGTGACTGATCATGCACTGATCACGTAATTGATCATGCACTGATCATGTGGCTGATCATGCACTGATCACGTGGCTGATCATACACTGATCACATAACTGATCATGCACTGATCACGTGACTGATCATGCACTGATCACGTGGCTATCATGCACTGATCACTTGGCTGATCATACACTGATCACGTGCCTGGTCATGCACTGATCACGTGGCTGATCATGCACTGATCACGTGACTGATCATGCACTGATCACGTGTCTGATCATGCACTGATCACGTGACTGATCATGCACTGATCACGTGACTGATCATGCACTGATCACGTGGCTATCATGCACTGCTCACGTGGCTGATCATGCCATGATCACGCAGCTACCATGTACTGGTCACATGACTGATCATGCACTGATCACGTGACTGATCATGCAGTGATCACGTGGCTATCATGAACTACTCACGTGGCTGATCATGTACCTACCATGTACAGGTCACGTGAATGATCATACACCCATCAGGTGACTGATCATGCACTGATCACGTGGCTATCATGCACTGATCACGAGACTGATCATGCACTGTTCACGTCTATATCATGCACTGATCACATGACTGCCCGTGCACTGATCACGTGGATGATCATACACTAATCTTGTGACAGATCATGCACTGATCACGTGGCTGATCATGCACTGATACCGTGACTGAGCATGGACTGATCACATGACTATCATGTAGTGATCACGTGACTTAATGGCGCTGATCATGTGACTGATCATGCGCTGATCATGTTTGCTATCATACACTGATCATGTGCCTCTGGAGGCAATAAACAAAGAGCTGAGTAGGCACGAATCAAACAGTCAGCAGGCAATAATCATGGAACACAGGTGTGAGGAATCATGCTGCTCAGCTGGCAATAATCAAGCAGCTGAGCAGGCAGGAATTACGCAGCACAGCTGGCAATTGTCAAGCAGATGACAGGCAGGAATCGTGCAGCTCAGCTGGCAATTGTCAAGCAGATGAGCAGACAGTAATCACGCAGCTCAGCAGGCCCAGATCACGTGACTGAGCATGCACTGTTCACGTGGCTGATCATACACTGATCACGTGATGATCATGCACTGATCACTTGGATATCATGCACTGATCACGTGGCTGATCATACACTGTTCACGTGTCTGACCATGCACTGATCACGTGGCTGATCATACACTGCTCACGTAACTGATCATGCACTGATCACGTGGCTATCATGCACTGATCACGTGGCTGAACATGCACTGTTCACGTGGCTGATCACACACCTGTCACGTGACATATCATGCACTGATCACGTGGCACTCATGCACTGATCACGTGGCTGATCATACTCTGCTCACGTAACTCATGCACACATCACGTGGCTATCATGCACTGCTCACGTGGCTCGTCATGGAATGATCACGTAGCAACCATATACTGGTAACGTGACTGATCATGCAAAGATCACGTAAATGATCATGCACTGTTCACGTGACTGATCATGTACTGATCACGTGACTGATCATGCACTGACCACGTGGCTATCATGCTCTGCTCACGTGGCTGATCATGCAACGATCACGTAGCAACCATGTACTGGTCACGTGACTGATCATGCACTGATCACGTAATTGATCCTGCACTGATCACGTGGCTCATCATGCACTGATCACGTGGCTGATCACACATGTATCACGTGACTGATCATGCACTGTTCCCGTGGCTCTCATGCACTGATCACGTGGCTGTCATGCACTGATCACGTGGATATCATGCACTGATCACGTGGCTGATCACACACGTATCACATGACTGATCATGCACTGATCACGTGGCTATCATGCACTGATCACGTGGCTATCATGCACTGATCACGTGGCTGATCAGGCAATGATCACGTAGCTACCATGTACTGGTCACGTGACTGATCATGCACTGATCACGTAATTGATCATGCACTGATCATGTGGCTGATCATGCACTGATCACGTGGCTGATCATGCACTGATCACGTGGCTGATCATACACTGATCACATAATTGATCATGCACTGATCACGTGACTGATCATGCACTGATCACGTGGCTATCATGCACTGATCACGTGGCTGGACATACACTGATCACGTGCCTGATCATGCACTGATCACGTGGCTGATCATGCACTGATCACGTGACTGATCATGCACTGATCACGTGTCTGATCATGCACTGATCACGTGACTGATCATGCACTGATCACGTGACTGATCATGCACTGATCACGTGGCTATCATGCACTGCTCACGTGGCTGATCATGCCATGATCACGCAGCTACCATGTACTGGTCACATGACTGATCATGCACTGATCACGTGACTGATCATGCACTGATCACGTGGCTATCATGAACTACTCACGTGGCTGATCATGCAATGATCATGTAGCTACCATGTACTGGTCACGTGAATGATCATACACCCATCACGTGACTGATCATGCACTGATCACGTGGCTATCATGCACTGATCACGAGACTGATCATGCACTGATCACGTCTATATCATGCACTGATCACATGACTGCCCATGCACTGATCACGTGGATGATCATACACTGATCTTGTGACAGATCATGCACTGATCACGTGGCTGATCATGCACTGATCACGTGACTGATCATGCACTGATCACGTGTCTGATCATGCACTGATCACGTGGCTATCATGCACTGCTCACGTGGCTGATCATGCCATGATCACGCAGCTACCATGTACTGGTCACATGACTGATCATGCACTGATCACGTGACTGATCATGCAGTGATCACGTGGCTATCATGCACTACTCACGTGGCTGATCATGCAATGATCATGTAGCTACCATGTACAGGTCACGTGAATGATCATACACCCATCAGGTGACTGATCATGCACTGATCACGTGGCTATCATGCACTGATCACGAGACTGATCATGCACTGTTCACGTCTATATCATGCACTGATCACATGACTGCCCATGCACTGATCACGTGGATGATCATACACTAATCTTGTGACAGATCATGCACTGATCACGTGGCTGATCATGCACTGATACGTGACTGAGCATGGACTGATCACATGACTATCATGTAGTGATCACGTGACTTAATGGCGCTGATCATGTGACTGATCATGTGACTGATCATGCGCTGATCATGTTTGCTATCATACACTGATCATGTGCCTCTGGAGGCAATAAACAAAGAGCTGAGTAGGCACGAATCAAACAGTCAGCAGGCAGTAATCATGGAACACAGGTGTGAGGAATCATGCTGCTCAGCTGGCAATAATCAAGCAGCTGAGCAGGCAGGAATCGTGCAGCTCAGCTGGCAATTGTCAAGCAGATGAGCAGACAGTAATCACGCAGCTCAGCAGGCCCAGATCACGTGACTGAGCATGCACTGTTCACGTGGCTGATCATACACTGATCACGTGATGATCATGCACTGATCACGTGGATATCATGCACTGATCACGTGGCTGATCATACACTGATCACGTGTCTGATCATGCACTGATCACGTGGCTGATCACACTGCTCACGTAACTGATCATGCACTGATCACGTGGCTATCATGCACTGATCACGTGGCTGATCATGCACTGATCACGTGGCTGATCATGCACTGATCACGTGGCTGATCATGCACTGATCACGTGACTGATCATGCACTGATCACGTGGCTGATCATGCACTGATCACGTGACTGATCATGCACTGATCACGTGACTGATCATGCACTGATCACGTGGCTATCATGCACTGATCACGTGGCTGATCATGCATGATCACGCAGCTATCATGCACTGGTCACATGACTGATCATGCACTGATCACGTGACTGATCATGCACTGATCACGTGGCTATCATGCACTGATCACGTGGCTGATCATGCAATGATCACGTAGCTACCATGTACTGGTCACGTGAATGATCATGCACTGATCACGTGACTGATCATGCACTGATCACGTGGCTATCATGCACTGATCACGTGGCTGATCATGCACTGATCACGTCTATATCATGCACTGATCACGTGACTGATCATGCACTGATCACGTGGATGATCATACACTGATCACGTGACTGATCATGCACTGATCACGTGGCTGATCATGCACTGATCACGTGACTGATCATGCACTGATCACGTGTCTGATCATGCACTGATCACGTGGCTATCATGCACTGCTCACGTGGCTGATCATGCCATGATCACGCAGCTACCATGTACTGGTCACATGACTGATCATGCACTGATCACGTGACTGATCATGCAGTGATCACGTGGCTATCATGAACTACTCACGTGGCTGATCATGCAATGATCATGTAGCTACCATGTACAGGTCACGTGAATGATCATACACCCATCAGGTGACTGATCATGCACTGATCACGTGGCTATCATGCACTGATCACGAGACTGATCATGCACTGTTCACGTCTATATCATGCACTGATCACATGACTGCCCGTGCACTGATCACGTGGATGATCATACACTAATCTTGTGACAGATCATGCACTGATCACGTGGCTGATCATGCACTGATACCGTGACTGAGCATGGACTGATCACATGACTATCATGTAGTGATCACGTGACTTAATGCTGATCATGTGCTGATCATGTGACTGATCATGCGCTGATCATGTTTGCTATCATACACTGATCATGTGCCTCTGGAGGCAATAAACAAAGAGCTGAGTAGGCACGAATCAAACAGTCAGCAGGCAATAATCATGGAACACAGGTGTGAGGAATCATGCTGCTCAGCTGGCAATAATCAAGCAGCTGAGCAGGCAGGAATCGTGCAGCTCAGCTGGCAATTGTCAAGCAGATGAGCAGACAGTAATCACGCAGCTCAGCAGGCCCAGATCACGTGACTGAGCATGCACTGTTCACGTGGCTGATCATACACTGATCACGTGATGATCATGCACTGATCACTTGGATATCATGCACTGATCACGTGGCTGATCATACACTGTTCACGTGTCTGACCATGCACTGATCACGTGGCTGATCATACACTGCTCACGTAACTGATCATGCACTGATCACGTGGCTATCATGCACTGATCACGTGGCTGAACATGCACTGTTCACGTGGCTGATCACACACCTGTCACGTGACATATCATGCACTGATCACGTGGCACTCATGCACTGATCACGTGGCTGATCATACTCTGCTCACGTAACTCATGCACACATCACGTGGCTATCATGCACTGCTCACGTGGCTCGTCATGGAATGATCACGTAGCAACCATATACTGGTAACGTGACTGATCATGCAAAGATCACGTAAATGATCATGCACTGTTCACGTGACTGATCATGTACTGATCACGTGACTGATCATGCACTGATCACGAATTGATCATGCACTGATCACGTGGCTGATCATGCACTGATCGAGTGGCTGATCACACATGTATCACGTGACTGATCATGCACTGATCACGTGGCTCTCATGCACTGATCACGTGGCTGTCATGCACTGATCACGTGGATATCATGCACTGATCACGTGGCTGATCACACACGTATCACATGACTGATCATGCACTGATCACGTGGCTATCATGCACTGATCACGTGGCTATCATGCACTGATCACGTGGCTGATCAGGCAATGATCACGTAGCTACCATGTACTGGTCACGTGACTGATCATGCACTGATCACGTAATTGATCATGCACTGATCATGTGGCTGATCATGCACTGATCACGTGGCTGATCATACACTTATCACATAACTGATCATGCACTGATCACGTGGCTGATCATGCACTGATCACGTGGCTGACATGCACTGATCACGTGGCTGATCATGCACTGATCACGTGGCTGATCATGCACTGATCACGTGACTGATCATGCACTGATCACGTGGCTGATCATGCACTGATCACGTGACTGATCATGCACTGATCTCGTGTCTGATCATGCACTGATCACGTGGCTATCATGCACTGCTCACGTGGCTGATCATGCCATGATCACGCAGCTACCATGTACTGGTCACATGACTGATCATGCACTGATCACGTGACTGATCATGCAGTGATCACGTGGCTATCATGAACTACTCACGTGGCTGATCATGCATGATACCATGTACAGGTCACGTGAATGATCATACACCCATCAGGTGACTGATCATGCACTGATCACGTGGCTATCATGCACTGATCACGAGACTGATCATGCACTGTTCACGTCTATATCATGCACTGATCACATGACTGCCCGTGCACTGATCACGTGGATGATCATACACTAATCTTGTGACAGATCATGCACTGATCACGTGGCTGATCATGCACTGATACCGTGACTGAGCATGGACTGATCACATGACTATCATGTAGTGATCACGTGACTTAATGGCGCTGATCATGTGACTGATCATGCGCTGATCATGTTTGCTATCATACACTGATCATGTGCCTCTGGAGGCAATAAACAAAGAGCTGAGTAGGCACGAATCAAACAGTCAGCAGGCAATAATCATGGAACTCAGGTGTGAGGAATCATGCTGCTCAGCTGGCAATAATCAAGCAGCTGAGCAGGCAGGAATTACGCAGCACAGCTGGCAATTGTCAAGCAGATGACAGGCAGGAATCGTGCAGCTCAGCTGGCAATTGTCAAGCAGATGAGCAGACAGTAATCACGCAGCTCAGCAGGCCCAGATCACGTGACTGAGCATGCACTGTTCACGTGGCTGATCACACACCTGTCACGTGACATATCATGCACTGATCACGTGGCTGATCATACACTGTTCACGTGTCTGATCATGCACTGATCACGTGGCTGATCATGCACTGATCACGTAACTGATCACACACCTGTCATGTAACATATCATGCACTGATCACGTGGCACTCATGCACTGATCACGTGGCTGATCATACTCTGCTCACGTAACTCATGCACACATCACGTGGCTATCATGCACTGCTCACGTGGCTCGTCATGGAATGATCACGTAGCAACCATATACTGGTAACGTGACTGATCATGCAAAGATCACGTAAATGATCATGCACTGTTCACGTGACTGATCATGTACTGATCACGTGACTGATCATGCACTGACCACGTGGCTATCATGCTCTGCTCACGTGGCTGATCATGCAACGATCACGTAGCAACCATGTACTGGTCACGTGACTGATCATGCACTGATCACGTAATTGATCCTGCACTGATCACGTGGCTCATCATGCACTGATCACGTGGCTGATCACACATGTATCACGTGACTGATCATGCACTGATCACGTGGCTCTCATGCACTGATCACGTGGCTGTCATGCACTGATCACGTGGATATCATGCACTGATCACGTGGCTGATCACACACGTATCACATGACTGATCATGCACTGATCACGTGGCTATCATGCACTGATCACGTGGCTGATCAGGCAATGATCACGTAGCTACCATGTACTGGTCACGTGACTGATCATGCACTGATCACGTAATTGATCATGCACTGATCACGTGGCTGATCATGCACTGATCACGTGGCTGATCATGCACTGATCACGTGGCTATCATGCACTGATCACTTGGCTGGACATACACTGATCACGTGGCTGATCATGCACTGATCACGTGACTGATCATGCACTGATCTCGTGTCTGATCATGCACTGATCACGTGGCTATCATGCACTGCTCACGTGGCTGATCATGCCATGATCACGCAGCTACCATGTACTGGTCACATGACTGATCATGCACTGATCACGTGACTGATCATGCAGTGATCACGTGGCTATCATGAACTACTCACGTGGCTGATCATGCAATGATCATGTAGCTACCATGTACAGGTCACGTGAATGATCATACACCCATCAGGTGACTGATCATGCACTGATCACGTGGCTATCATGCACTGATCACGAGACTGATCATGCACTGTTCACGTCTATATCATGCACTGATCACATGACTGCCCGTGCACTGATCACGTGGATGATCATACACTAATCTTGTGACAGATCATGCACTGATCACGTGGCTGATCATGCACTGATACCGTGACTGAGCATGGACTGATCACATGACTATCATGTAGTGATCACGTGACTTAATGGCGCTGATCATGTGACTGATCATGCGCTGATCATGTTTGCTATCATACACTGATCATGTGCCTCTGGAGGCAATAAACAAAGAGCTGAGTAGGCACGAATCAAACAGTCAGCAGGCAATAATCATGGAACTCAGGTGTGAGGAATCATGCTGCTCAGCTGGCAATAATCAAGCAGCTGAGCAGGCAGGAATTACGCAGCACAGCTGGCAATTGTCAAGCAGATGACAGGCAGGAATCGTGCAGCTCAGCTGGCAATTGTCAAGCAGATGAGCAGACAGTAATCACGCAGCTCAGCAGGCCCAGATCACGTGACTGAGCATGCACTGTTCACGTGGCTGATCATACACTGATCACGTGATGATCATGCACTGATCACTTGGATATCATGCACTGATCACGTGGCTGATCATACACTGTTCACGTGTCTGACCATGCACTGATCACGTGGCTGATCATACACTGCTCACGTAACTGATCATGCACTGATCACGTGGCTATCATGCACTGATCACGTGGCTGGACATGCACTGATCACGTGGCTGATCATGCACTGATCACGTGGCTGATCATGCACTGATCACGTGACTGATCATGCACTGATCTCGTGGCTGATCATGCACTGATCACGTGACTGATCATGCACTGATCACGTGACTGATCATGCACTGATCACGTGGCTATCATGCACTGCTCACGTGGCTGATCATGCCATGATCACGTAGCTACCATGTACTGGTCACGTGACTGATCATGCACTGATCACGTGATGATCATGCACTGATCACGTGGCTATCATGAACTGATCTCACGTGGCTGATCATGCAATGATCATGTAGCTACCATGTACTGGTCACGTGACTGATCATGCACTGATCACGTGACTGATCATGCACTGATCACGTGGCTATCATGCACTGATCACGTGACTGATCATGCACTGATCACGTCTATATCATGCACTGATCACATGACTGCTCATGCACTGATCACGTGGATGATCATGCACTGATCACGTGACTGATCATGCACTGATCACGTGGCTGATCATGCACTGATCACGTGACTGATCATGCACTGATCTCGTGTCTGATCATGCACTGATCACGTGGCTATCATGCACTGCTCACGTGGCTGATCATGCCATGATCACGCAGCTACCATGTACTGGTCACATGACTGATCATGCACTGATCACGTGACTGATCATGCAGTGATCACGTGGCTATCATGAACTACTCACGTGGCTGATCATGCAATGATCATGTAGCTACCATGTACAGGTCACGTGAATGATCATACACCCATCAGGTGACTGATCATGCACTGATCACGTGGCTATCATGCACTGATCACGAGACTGATCATGCACTGTTCACGTCTATATCATGCACTGATCACATGACTGCCCGTGCACTGATCACGTGGATGATCATACACTAATCTTGTGACAGATCATGCACTGATCACGTGGCTGATCATGCACTGATACCGTGACTGAGCATGGACTGATCACATGACTATCATGTAGTGATCACGTGACTTAATGCTGATCATGTGCTGATCATGTGACTGATCATGCGCTGATCATGTTTGCTATCATACACTGATCATGTGCCTCTGGAGGCAATAAACAAAGAGCTGAGTAGGCACGAATCAAACAGTCAGCAGGCAATAATCATGGAACACAGGTGTGAGGAATCATGCTGCTCAGCTGGCAATAATCAAGCAGCTGAGCAGGCAGGAATCGTGCAGCTCAGCTGGCAATTGTCAAGCAGATGAGCAGACAGTAATCACGCAGCTCAGCAGGCCCAGATCACGTGACTGAGCATGCACTGTTCACGTGGCTGATCATACACTGATCACGTGATGATCATGCACTGATCACTTGGATATCATGCACTGATCACGTGGCTGATCATACACTGTTCACGTGTCTGACCATGCACTGATCACGTGGCTGATCATACACTGCTCACGTAACTGATCATGCACTGATCACGTGGCTATCATGCACTGATCACGTGGCTGAACATGCACTGTTCACGTGGCTGATCACACACCTGTCACGTGACATATCATGCACTGATCACGTGGCACTCATGCACTGATCACGTGGCTGATCATACTCTGCTCACGTAACTCATGCACACATCACGTGGCTATCATGCACTGCTCACGTGGCTGTCATGCAATGATCACGTAGCAACCATATACTGGTAACGTGACTGATCATGCAAAGATCACGACTGATCATGCACTGATCACGTGACTGATCATGTACTGATCACGTGACTGATCATGCACTGATCACGTGATCATGCACTGATCACGTGGCTGATCATGCACTGATCACGTGGCTGATCACACATGTATCACGTGACTGATCATGCACTGATCACGTGGCTGATCATGCACTGATCACGTGGCTGATCATGCACTGATCACGTGGCTATCATGCACTGATCACGTGGCTGATCACACGTATCACGTGACTGATCATGCACTGATCACGTGGCTATCATGCACTGATCACGTGGCTATCATGCACTGATCACGTGGCTGATCATGCACTGATCACGTAGCTACCATGTACTGATCACGTGACTGATCATGCACTGATCACGTAATTGATCATGCACTGATCACGTGGCTGATCATGCACTGATCACGTGGCTGATCATGCACTGATCACGTGGCTGATCATGCACTGATCACGTGACTATCATGCACTGATCACGTGGCTGATCATGCACTGATCACGTGGCTGATCATGCACTGATCACGTGGCTGATCATGCACTGATCACGTGACTGATCATGCACTGATCACGTGACTGATCATGCACTGATCACGTGACTGATCATGCACTGATCACGTGACTGATCATGCACTGATCACGTCTATCATGCACTGATCACGTGGCTGATCATGCACTGATCACGTGGCTGATCATGCACTGATCACGTGACTGATCATGCACTGATCACGTGGCTGATCATGCACTGATCACGTGACTGATCATGCACTGATCACGTGTCTGATCATGCACTGATCACGTGGCTATCATGCACTGCTCACGTGGCTGATCATGCCATGATCACGCAGCTACCATGTACTGGTCACATGACTGATCATGCACTGATCACGTGACTGATCATGCAGTGATCACGTGGCTATCATGAACTACTCACGTGGCTGATCATGATCATGTTACCATGTACAGGTCACGTGAATGATCATACACCCATCAGGTGACTGATCATGCACTGATCACGTGGCTATCATGCACTGATCACGAGACTGATCATGCACTGTTCACGTCTATATCATGCACTGATCACATGACTGCCCGTGCACTGATCACGTGGATGATCATACACTAATCTTGTGACAGATCATGCACTGATCACGTGGCTGATCATGCACTGATACCGTGACTGAGCATGGACTGATCACATGACTATCATGTAGTGATCACGTGACTTAATGGCGCTGATCATGTGACTGATCATGCGCTGATCATGTTTGCTATCATACACTGATCATGTGCCTCTGGAGGCAATAAACAAAGAGCTGAGTAGGCACGAATCAAACAGTCAGCAGGCAATAATCATGGAACACAGGTGTGAGGAATCATGCTGCTCAGCTGGCAATAATCAAGCAGCTGAGCAGGCAGGAATCGTGCAGCTCAGCTGGCAATTGTCAAGCAGATGAGCAGACAGTAATCACGCAGCTCAGCAGGCCCAGATCACGTGACTGAGCATGCACTGTTCACGTGGCTGATCATACACTGATCACGTGATGATCATGCACTGATCACTTGGATATCATGCACTGATCACGTGGCTGATCATACACTGTTCACGTGTCTGACCATGCACTGATCACGTGGCTGATCATACACTGCTCACGTAACTGATCATGCACTGATCACGTGGCTATCATGCACTGATCACGTGGCTGAACATGCACTGTTCACGTGGCTGATCACACACCTGTCACGTGACATATCATGCACTGATCACGTGGCACTCATGCACTGATCACGTGGCTGATCATACTCTGCTCACGTAACTCATGCACACATCACGTGGCTATCATGCACTGCTCACGTGGCTCGTCATGGAATGATCACATAGCAACCATATACTGGTAACGTGACTGATCATGCAAAGATCACGTAAATGATCATGCACTGTTCACGTGACTGATCATGTACTGATCACGTGACTGATCATGCACTGATCACGTGGCTGATCATGCACTGATCACGTGGCTGATCATGCACTGATCACGTGGCTGATCACACATGTATCACGTGACTGATCATGCACTGATCACGTGGCTCATGCACTGATCACGTGGCTGTCATGCACTGATCACGTGGATATCATGCACTGATCACGTGGCTGATCACACACGTATCACATGACTGATCATGCACTGATCACGTGGCTATCATGCACTGATCACGTGGCTATCATGCACTGATCACGTGGCTGATCAGGCAATGATCACGTAGCTACCATGTACTTGTCACGTGACTGATCATGCACTGATCACGTAATTGATCATGCACTGATCATGTGGCTGATCATGCACTGATCACGTGGCTGATCATACACTGATCACATAACTGATCATGCACTGATCACGTGGCTATCATGCACTGATCACGTGGCTGACATGCACTGATCACGTGGCTGATCATGCACTGATCACGTGGCTGATCATGCACTGATCACGTGACTGATCATGCACTGATCACGTGGCTGATCATGCACTGATCACGTGACTGATCATGCACTGATCTCGTGTCTGATCATGCACTGATCACGTGGCTATCATGCACTGCTCACGTGGCTGATCATGCCATGATCACGCAGCTACCATGTACTGGTCACATGACTGATCATGCACTGATCACGTGACTGATCATGCAGTGATCACGTGGCTATCATGAACTACTCACGTGGCAATGATCATGTAGCTACCATGTACAGGTCACGTGAATGATCATACACCCATCAGGTGACTGATCATGCACTGATCACGTGGCTATCATGCACTGATCACGAGACTGATCATGCACTGTTCACGTCTATATCATGCACTGATCACATGACTGCCCGTGCACTGATCACGTGGATGATCATACACTAATCTTGTGACAGATCATGCACTGATCACGTGGCTGATCATGCACTGATACCGTGACTGAGCATGGACTGATCACATGACTATCATGTAGTGATCACGTGACTTAATGGCGCTGATCATGTGACTGATCATGCGCTGATCATGTTTGCTATCATACACTGATCATGTGCCTCTGGAGGCAATAAACAAAGAGCTGAGTAGGCACGAATCAAACAGTCAGCAGGCAATAATCATGGAACTCAGGTGTGAGGAATCATGCTGCTCAGCTGGCAATAATCAAGCAGCTGAGCAGGCAGGAATTACGCAGCACAGCTGGCAATTGTCAAGCAGATGACAGGCAGGAATCGTGCAGCTCAGCTGGCAATTGTCAAGCAGATGAGCAGACAGTAATCACGCAGCTCAGCAGGCCCAGATCACGTGACTGAGCATGCACTGTTCACGTGGCTGATCACACACTGATCACGTCACTTGGATATCATGCACTGATCACGTGGCTGATCATACACTGTTCACGTGTCTGACCATGCACTGATCACGTGGCTGATCATACACTGCACACGTCAACTGATCACACACCTGATCACGTGACATATCATGCACTGATCACGTGGCACTCATGCACTGATCACGTGGCTGATCATACTCTGCTCACGTACTCATGCACACATCACGTGGCTATCATGCACTGCTCACGTGGCTCGTCATGGAATGATCACGTAGCAACCATATACTGGTAACGTGACTGATCATGCAAAGATCACGTAAATGATCATGCACTGTTCACGTGACTGATCATGTACTGATCACGTGACTGATCATGCACTGACCACGTGGCTATCATGCTCTGCTCACGTGGCTGATCATGCAACGATCACGTAGCAACCATGTACTGGTCACGTGACTGATCATGCACTGATCACGTAATTGATCCTGCACTGATCACGTGGCTCATCATGCACTGATCACGTGGCTGATCACACATGTATCACGTGACTGATCATGCACTGATCCCGTGGCTCTCATGCACTGATCACGTGGCTGTCATGCACTGATCACGTGGATATCATGCACTGATCACGTGGCTGATCACACACGTATCACATGACTGATCATGCACTGATCACGTGGCTATCATGCACTGATCACGTGGCTGATCAGGCAATGATCACGTAGCTACCATGTACTGGTCACGTGACTGATCATGCACTGATCACGTAATTGATCATGCACTGATCATGTGGCTGATCATGCACTGATCACGTGGCTGATCATGCACTGATCACGTGGCTATCATGCACTGATCACTTGGCTGGACATACACTGATCACGTGGCTGATCATGCACTGATCACGTGACTGATCATGCACTGATCTCGTGTCTGATCATGCACTGATCACGTGGCTATCATGCACTGCTCACGTGGCTGATCATGCCATGATCACGCAGCTACCATGTACTGGTCACATGACTGATCATGCACTGATCACGTGACTGATCATGCAGTGATCACGTGGCTATCATGAACTACTCACGTGGCTGATCATGCAATGATCATGTAGCTACCATGTACAGGTCACGTGAATGATCATACACCCATCAGGTGACTGATCATGCACTGATCACGTGGCTATCATGCACTGATCACGAGACTGATCATGCACTGTTCACGTCTATATCATGCACTGATCACATGACTGCCCGTGCACTGATCACGTGGATGATCATACACTAATCTTGTGACAGATCATGCACTGATCACGTGGCTGATCATGCACTGATACCGTGACTGAGCATGGACTGATCACATGACTATCATGTAGTGATCACGTGACTTAATGGCGCTGATCATGTGACTGATCATGCGCTGATCATGTTTGCTATCATACACTGATCATGTGCCTCTGAAGGCAATAAACAAAGAGCTGAGTAGGCACGAATCAAACAGTCAGCAGGCAATAATCATGGAACTCAGGTGTGAGGAATCATGCTGCTCAGCTGGCAATAATCAAGCAGCTGAGCAGGCAGGAATTACGCAGCACAGCTGGCAATTGTCAAGCAGATGACAGGCAGGAATCGTGCAGCTCAGCTGGCAATTGTCAAGCAGATGAGCAGACAGTAATCACGCAGCTCAGCAGGCCCAGATCACGTGACTGAGCATGCACTGTTCACGTGGCTGATCATACACTGATCACGTGATGATCATGCACTGATCACTTGGATATCATGCACTGATCACGTGGCTGAGCATACACTGTTCACGTGTCTGACCATGCACTGATCACGTGGCTGATCATACACTGCTCAGGTAACTGTTCATGCACTGATGACGTGGCTATCATGCACTGATCACGTGGCTGAACATGCACTGATCACGTGGCTGATCATGCACTGATCACGTGGCTGATCATGCACTGATCACGTGACTGATCATGCACTGATCACGTGGCTGATCATGCACTGATCACGTGGCTGATCATGCACTGATCACGTGACTGATCATGCACTGATCACGTGGCTATCATGCACTGATCACGTGTCTGATCATGCCATGATCACGCAGCTACCATGTACTGGTCACGTGACTGATCATGCACTGATCACGTAACTGATCATGCACTGATCACGTGGCTATCATGCACTGACTCACGTGGCTGATCATGCAATGATCACGTAGCTACCATGTACTGGTCACGTGACTGATCATGCACCGATCACGTAATTGATCATGCACTGATCACGTGGCTGATCATGCACTGATCACGTGGCTGATCATGCACTGATCACGTCGGTATCATGCACTGATCACGTGACTGATCATGCACTGATCACGTGGCTGATCATACACTGATCACGTGGCTGGTCATGCACTGATCACGTGGCTGATCATGCACTGATCACGTGACTGATCATGCACTGATCTCGTGTCTGATCATGCACTGATCACGTGGCTATCATGCACTGCTCACGTGGCTGATCATGCCATGATCACGCAGCTACCATGTACTGGTCACGTGACTGATCATGCACTGATCACGTGACTGATCATGCACTGATCACGTGGCTATCATGAACTACTCACGTGGCTGATCATGCAATGATCATGTAGCTACCATGTACAGGTCACGTGAATGATCATACACCCATCAGGTGACTGATCATGCACTGATCACGTGGCTATCATGCACTGATCACGAGACTGATCATGCACTGTTCACGTCTATATCATGCACTGATCACATGACTGCCCGTGCACTGATCACGTGGATGATCATACACTAATCTTGTGACAGATCATGCACTGATCACGTGGCTGATCATGCACTGATACCGTGACTGAGCATGGACTGATCACGTGACTATCATGTACTGATCACGTGACTTAATGCTGATCGCTGATCATGTGACTGATCATGCGCTGATCACGTTTGCTATCATACACTGATCATGTGCCTCTGGAGGCAATAAACAAAGAGCTGAGTAGGCACGAATCAAACAGTCAGCAGGCACTAATCATGGAACACAGGTGTGAGGAATCATGCTGCTCAGCTGGCAATAATCAAGCAGCTGAGCAGGCAGGAATCGCGCAGCTCAGCTGGCAATTGTCAAGCAGATGAGCAGACAGTAATCACGCAGCTCAGCAGGCCCAGATCACGTGACTGAGCATGCACTGTTCACGTGGCTGATCATACACTGATCACGTGATGATCATGCACTGATCACGTGGCTATCATGCACTGATCACGTGGCTGATCATACACTGTTCACGTGTCTGATCATGCACTGATCACGTGGCTGATCATACACTGATCACGTAACTGATCATGCACTGATCACGTGGCTATCATGCACTGATCACGTGGCTGAACATGCACTGTTCACGTGGCTGATCACACACCTGTCACGTGACATATCATGCACTGATCACGTGGCACTCATGCACTGATCACGTGGCTGATCATACTCTGCTCACGTAACTCATGCACTGATCACGTGGCTATCATGCACTGATCACGTGGCTCGTCATGGAATGATCACGTAGCAACCATATACTGGTAACGTGACTGATCATGCACTGATCACGTAAATGATCATGCACTGTTCACGTGACTGATCATGCACTGATCACGTGACTGATCATGCACTGATCACGTGGCTGATCATGCACTGATCACGTGGCTGATCATGCACTGATCACGTGGCTGATCACACATGCTCACGTGACTGATCATGCACTGATCACGTGGCTATCATGCACTGATCACGTGGCTGATCATGCACTGATCACGTGGCTATCATGCACTGATCACGTGGCTGATCACACACGTATCACGTGACTGATCATGCACTGATCACGTGGCTATCATGCACTGATCACGTGGCTATCATGCACTGATCACGTGGCTGATCATGCACTGATCACGTGGCTATCATGCACTGATCACGTGGCTGTCATGCACTGATCACGTGGCTGATCATGCACTGATCACGTGGCTGATCATGCACTGATCACGTGGCTGATCATGCACTGATCACGTGACTGATCATGCACTGATCACGTGGCTATCATGCACTGATCACGTGGCTGATCATGCAATGATCACGTGGCTGATCATGCACTGATCACGTGGCTGATCATGCACTGATCACGTGGCTGATCATGCACTGATCACTGGCTGATCATGCACTGATCACGTGACTGATCATGCACTGATCACGTGACTGATCATGCACTGATCACGTGGCTGATCATGCACTGATCACGTGGCTGGTCATGCACTGATCACGCGGCTACCATATACTGATCACGTGACTGATCATGCACTGATCACGTGGCTGATCATGCACTGATCACGTGACTGATCATGCACTGATCTCGTGTCTGATCACGCACTGATCACGTGGCTATCATGCACTGCTCACGTGGCTGATCATGCCATGATCACGCAGCTACCATGTACTGGTCACATGACTGATCATGCACTGATCACGTGACTGATCATGCAGTGATCACGTGGCTATCATGAACTACTCACGTGGCTGATCATGCAATGATCATGTAGCTACCATGTACAGGTCACGTGAATGATCATACACCCATCAGGTGACTGATCATGCACTGATCACGTGGCTATCATGCACTGATCACGAGACTGATCATGCACTGTTCACGTCTATATCATGCACTGATCACATGACTGCCCGTGCACTGATCACGTGGATGATCATACACTAATCTTGTGACAGATCATGCACTGATCACGTGGCTGATCATGCACTGATACCGTGACTGAGCATGGACTGATCACATGACTATCATGTAGTGATCACGTGACTTAATGGCGCTGATCATGTGACTGATCATGCGCTGATCATGTTTGCTATCATACACTGATCATGTGCCTCTGGAGGCAATAAACAAAGAGCTGAGTAGGCACGAATCAAACAGTCAGCAGGCAATAATCATGGAACTCAGGTGTGAGGAATCATGCTGCTCAGCTGGCAATAATCAAGCAGCTGAGCAGGCAGGAATTACGCAGCACAGCTGGCAATTGTCAAGCAGATGACAGGCAGGAATCGTGCAGCTCAGCTGGCAATTGTCAAGCAGATGAGCAGACAGTAATCACGCAGCTCAGCAGGCCCAGATCACGTGACTGAGCATGCACTGTTCACGTGGCTGATCATACACTGATCACGTGATGATCATGCACTGATCACTTGGATATCATGCACTGATCACGTGGCTGATCATACACTGTTCACGTGTCTGACCATGCACTGATCACGTGGCTGATCATGCACTGCTCACGTAACTGATCATGCACTGATCACGTGGCTATCATGCACTGATCACGTGGCTGAACATGCACTGTTCACGTGGCTGATCACACACCTGTCACGTGACATATCATGCACTGATCACGTGGCACTCATGCACTGATCACGTGGCTGATCATACTCTGCTCACGTAACTCATGCACACATCACGTGGCTATCATGCACTGCTCACGTGGCTCGTCATGGAATGATCACGTAGCAACCATATACTGGTAACGTGACTGATCATGCAAAGATCACGTAAATGATCATGCACTGTTCACGTGACTGATCATGTACTGATCACGTGACTGATCATGCACTGACCACGTGGCTATCATGCTCTGCTCACGTGGCTGATCATGCAACGATCACGTAGCAACCATGTACTGGTCACGTGACTGATCATGCACTGATCACGTAATTGATCCTGCACTGATCACGTGGCTCATCATGCACTGATCACGTGGCTGATCACACATGTATCACGTGACTGATCATGCACTGATCCCGTGGCTCTCATGCACTGATCACGTGGCTGTCATGCACTGATCACGTGGATATCATGCACTGATCATGTGGCTGATCACACACGTATCACATGACTGATCATGCACTGATCACGTGGCTATCATGCACTGATCACGTGGCTATCATGCACTGATCACGTGGCTTATCAGGCAATGATCACGTAGCTACCTTGTACTGGTCACGTAACTGATCATGCACTGAGCACGTAATTGATCATGCACTGATCATGTGGCTGATCATGCACTGATCACGTGGCTGATCATACACTGATCACATAACTGATCATGCACTGATCACGTGACTGATCATGCACTGATCACGTGGCTATCATGCACTGATCACTTGGCTGGACATACACTGATCACGTGCCTGGTCATGCACTGATCACGTGGCTGATCATGCACTGATCACGTGACTGATCATGCACTGATCTCGTGTCTGATCATGCACTGATCACGTGACTGATCATGCACTGATCACGTGGCTGATCATGCACTGATCACGCGGCTATCATGCACTGATCACGTGGCTGATCATGCATGATCACGTGCTGATCATGCACTGATCACGTGGCTGATCATGCACTGATCACGTGGCATGCACTGATCACGTGACTGATCATGCAGATCACGTAGCATGCACTGATCACGTGGCTATCATGAACTACTCACGTGGCTGATCATGCAATGATCATGTAGCTACCATGTACAGGTCACGTGAATGATCATACACCCATCAGGTGACTGATCATGCACTGATCACGTGGCTATCATGCACTGATCACGAGACTGATCATGCACTGTTCACGTCTATATCATGCACTGATCACATGACTGCCCGTGCACTGATCACGTGGATGATCATACACTAATCTTGTGACAGATCATGCACTGATCACGTGGCTGATCATGCACTGATACCGTGACTGAGCATGGACTGATCACATGACTATCATGTAGTGATCACGTGACTTAATGGCGCTGATCATGTGACTGATCATGCGCTGATCATGTTTGCTATCATACACTGATCATGTGCCTCTGGAGGCAATAAACAAAGAGCTGAGTAGGCACGAATCAAACAGTCAGCAGGCAATAATCATGGAACACAGGTGTGAGGAATCATGCTGCTCAGCTGGCAATAATCAAGCAGCTGAGCAGGCAGGAATTACGCAGCACAGCTGGCAATTGTCAAGCAGATGACAGGCAGGAATCGTGCAGCTCAGCTGGCAATTGTCAAGCAGATGAGCAGACAGTAATCACGCAGCTCAGCAGGCCCAGATCACGTGACTGAGCATGCACTGTTCACGTGGCTGATCATGCACTGATCACGTGGCTGATCATGCACTGATCACGTGGCTGATCATACACTGTCACGTGGCTGATCATGCACTGATCACGTGGCACCCATGCACTGATCACGTGGCTGATCATGCACTGCTCACGTAACTCATGCACAGATCACGTGGCTATCATGCACTGATCACGTGGCTGTCATGCAATGATCACGTAGCTATCATGCACTGGTCACGTGACTGATCATGCACTGATCACGTAACTGACTCATGCACTGTTCACGTGGCTGATCATGCACTGATCACGTGACTGATCATGCACTGATCACGTGGCTATCATGCACTGATCACGTGGCTGATCATGCAATGATCACGTAGCTACCATGTACTGGTCACGTGACTGATCATGCACTGATCACGTAATTGATCATGCACTGATCACGTGGCTGATCATGCACTGATCACGTGGCTGATCACACATGGATCACGTGACTGATCATGCACTGATCACGTGGCTATCATGCACTGATCACGTGGCTGGTCATGCACTGATCACGTGGCTATCATGCACTGATCACGTGGCTGATCATCACTGATCACGTGACTGATCATGCACTGATCACGTGGCTATCATGCACTGATCACGTGGCTATCATGCACTGCTCACGTGGCTGATCATGCCATGATCACGCAGCTACCATGTACTGGTCACGTGACTGATCATGCACTGATCACGTGACTGATCATGCACTGATCACGTGGCTGATCATGCACTGATCACGTGGCTGATCATGCACTGATCACGTGACTGATCATGCACTGATCACGTGGCTATCATGCACTGATCACGAGACTGATCATGCACTGTTCACGTCTATATCATGCACTGATCACATGACTGCCCGTGCACTGATCACGTGGATGATCATACACTAATCTTGTGACAGATCATGCACTGATCACGTGGCTGATCATGCACTGATACCGTGACTGAGCATGGACTGATCACATGACTATCATGTAGTGATCACGTGACTTAATGGCGCTGATCATGTGACTGATCATGCGCTGATCATGTTTGCTATCATACACTGATCATGTGCCTCTGGAGGCAATAAACAAAGAGCTGAGTAGGCACGAATCAAACAGTCAGCAGGCAATAATCATGGAACACAGGTGTGAGGAATCATGCTGCTCAGCTGGCAATAATCAAGCAGCTGAGCAGGCAGGAATTACGCAGCACAGCTGGCAATTGTCAAGCAGATGACAGGCAGGAATCGTGCAGCTCAGCTGGCAATGTCAAGCAGATGAGCAGACAGTAATCACGCAGCTCAGCAGGCCCAGATCACGTGACTGAGCATGCACTGTTCACGTGGCTGATCATACACTGATCACGTGATGATCATGCACTGATCACGTGGCTATCATGCACTGATCACGTGGCTGATCATGCACTGTTCACGTGGCTGATCATGCACTGATCACGTGACTGATCATGCACTGATCACGTGGCTGATCATGCACTGATCACGTGGCTGATCATACATGTATCACGTGACTGATCATGCACTGATCACGTGGCTATCATGCACTGCTCACGTGGCTGTCATGCAATGATCACGTGGCAACCATGCACTGATCACGTGGCTGATCACACACGTATCACGTGACTGATCATGCACTGATCACGTGGCTATCATGCACTGATCACGTGGCTATCATGCACTGCTCACGTGGCTGATCATGCAATGATCACGTAGCTACCATGTACTGGTCACGTGACTGATCATGCACTGATCACGTAATTGATCATGCACTGATCACGTGGCTGATCATGCACTGATCACGTGGCTGATCATACACTGATCACGTAACTGATCATGCACTGATCACGTGACTGATCATGCACTGATCACGTGGCTATCATGCACTGATCACGTGGCTGATCATGCACTGATCACGTGCCTGGTCATGCACTGATCACGTGACTGATCATGCACTGATCTCGTGTCTGATCATGCACTGATCACGTGGCTATCATGCACTGCTCACGTGGCTGATCATGCGATGATCACGCAGCTATCATGTACTGGTCACATGACTGATCATGCACTGATCACGTGACTGATCATGCAGTGATCACGTGGCTATCATGAACTACTCACGTGGCTGATCATGCAATGATCATGTAGCTACCATGTACAGGTCACGTGAATGATCATACACCAATCAGGTGACTGATCATGCACTGATCACGTGGCTATCATGCACTGATCACGAGACTGATCATGCACTGTTCACGTCTATATCATGCACTGATCACATGACTGCCCGTGCACTGATCACGTGGATGATCATACACTAATCTTGTGACAGATCATGCACTGATCACGTGGCTGATCATGCACTGATACCGTGACTGAGCATGGACTGATCACATGACTATCATGTAGTGATCACGTGACTTAATGGCGCTGATCATGTGACTGATCATGCGCTGATCATGTTTGCTATCATACACTGATCATGTGCCTCTGGAGGCAATAAACAAAGAGCTGAGTAGGCACGAATCAAACAGTCAGCAGGCAATAATCATGGAACTCAGGTGTGAGGAATCATGCTGCTCAGCTGGCAATAATCAAGCAGCTGAGCAGGCAGGAATTACGCAGCACAGCTGGCAATTGTCAAGCAGATGACAGGCAGGAATCGTGCAGCTCAGCTGGCAATTGTCAAGCAGATGAGCAGACAGTAATCACGCAGCTCAGCAGGCCCAGATCACGTGACTGAGCATGCACTGTTCACGTGGCTGATCATACACTGATCACGTGATGATCATGCACTGATCACTTGGATATCATGCACTGATCACGTGGCTGATCATACACTGTTCACGTGTCTGACCATGCACTGATCACGTGGCTGATCATACACTGCTCACGTAACTGATCATGCACTGATCACGTGGCTATCATGCACTGATCACGTGGCTGAACATGCACTGTTCACGTGGCTGATCACACACCTGTCACGTGACATATCATGCACTGATCACGTGGCACTCATGCACTGATCACGTGGCTGATCATACTCTGCTCACGTAACTCATGCACACATCACGTGGCTATCATGCACTGCTCACGTGGCTCGTCATGGAATGATCACGTAGCAACCATATACTGGTAACGTGACTGATCATGCAAAGATCACGTAAATGATCATGCACTGTTCACGTGACTGATCATGTACTGATCACGTGACTGATCATGCACTGACCACGTGGCTATCATGCTCTGCTCACGTGGCTGATCATGCAACGATCACGTAGCAACCATGTACTGGTCACGTGACTGATCAAGCACTGCTCACGTAATTGATCCTGCACTGATCACGTGGCTCATCATGCACTGATCACGTGGCTGATCACACATGTATCACGTGACTGATCATGCACTGATCCCGTGGCTCTCATGCACTGATCACGTGGCTGTCATGCACTGATCACGTGGATATCATGCACTGATCACGTGGCTGATCACACACGTATCACATGACTGATCATGCACTGATCACGTGGCTATCATGCACTGATCACGTGGCTATCATGCACTGATCACGTGGCTGATCAGGCAATGGTCATGTAGCTACCATGTACTGGTCACGTGACTGATCATGCACTGAGCACGTAATTGATCATGCACTGATCATGTGGCTGATCATGCACTGATCACGTGGCTGATCATACACTGATCACATAACTGATCATGCACTGATCACGTGACTGATCATGCACTGATCACGTGGCTGATCATGCACTGATCACTTGGCTGATCATGCACTGATCACGTGACTATCATGCACTGATCACGTGGCTGATCATGCACTGATCACGTGGCTGACCATGTACTGTGTCACTGATCATGCACTGATCACGTGACTGATCATGCACTGATCACGTGGCTATCATGAACTACTCACGTGGCTGATCATGCTCTGATCACGTGACTCATGCACTGATCACGTGGCTATCATGCACTGCTCACGTGGCTGATCATGCAATGATCACGTAGCAACCATATACTGGTCACGTGACTGATCATGCACTGATCACGTAACTGATCATGCACTGATCACGTGACTGATCATGCACTGATCACGTGACTGATCATGCACTGATCACGTGGCTATCATGCACTGCTCACGTGGCTGATCATGCAACTGATCACGTAGCAACCATGTACTGGTCACGTGACTGATCATGCACTGATCACGTGATTGATCATGCACTGATCACGTGGCTCATCATGCACTGATCACGTGGCTGATCACACATGATCACGTGACTGATCATGCACTGGTCACGTGCTCTCATGCACTGATCACGTGGCTGTCATGCACTGATCACGTGGCTATCATGCACTGATCACGTGGCTGATCACACTGATCACATGACTGATCATGCACTGATCACGTGCTATCATGCACTGATCACGTGGCTATCATGCACTGATCACGTGGCTGATCATGCACTGATCACGTAGCTATCATGCACTGATCACGTGACTGATCATGCACTGATCACGTGACTGATCATGCACTGATCACGTGGCTGATCATGCACTGATCACGTGGCTATCATGCACTGATCACGTGGCTGATCATGCACTGATCACGTGACTGATCATGCACTGATCACGTGACTGATCATGCACTGATCACGTGTCTGATCATGCACTGATCACGTGGCTATCATGCACTGCTCACGTGGCTGATCATGCCATGATCACGCAGCTACCATGTACTGGTCACATGACTGATCATGCACTGATCACGTGACTGATCATGCACTGATCACGTGGCTATCATGAACTGATCACGTGGCTGATCATGCAATGATCATGCAGCTACCATGTACAGGTCACGTGCATGATCATACACCAATCAGGTGACTGATCATGCACTGATCACGTGGCTGATCATGCACTGATACCGTGACTGAGCATGGACTGATCACATGACTATCATGTAGTGATCACGTGACTTAATGGCGCTGATCATGTGACTGATCATGCGCTGATCATGTTTGCTATCATACACTGATCATGTGCCTCTGGAGGCAATAAACAAAGAGCTGAGTAGGCACGAATCAAACAGTCAGCAGGCAATAATCATGGAACTCAGGTGTGAGGAATCATGCTGCTCAGCTGGCAATAATCAAGCAGCTGAGCAGGCAGGAATTACGCAGCACAGCTGGCAATTGTCAAGCAGATGACAGGCAGGAATCGTGCAGCTCAGCTGGCAATTGTCAAGCAGATGAGCAGACAGTAATCACGCAGCTCAGCAGGCCCAGATCACGTGACTGAGCATGCACTGTTCACGTGGCTGATCATACACTGATCACGTGATGATCATGCACTGATCACTTGGATATCATGCACTGATCACGTGGCACTCATGCACTGATCACGTGGCTGATCATACACTGCTCACGTAACTCATGCACACATCACGTGGCTATCATGCACTGCTCACGTGGCTCGTCATGGAATGATCACGTAGCAACCATATACTGGTAACGTGACTGATCATGCAAAGATCACGTAAATGATCATGCACTGTTCACGTGACTGATCATGTACTGATCACGTGACTGATCATGCACTGACCACGTGGCTATCATGCTCTGCTCACGTGGCTGATCATGCAATGATCACGTAGCAACCATGTACTGGTCACGTGACTGATCATGCACTGATCACGTAATTGATCCTGCACTGATCACGTGGCTCATCATGCACTGATCACGTGGCTGATCACACATGTATCACGTGACTGATCATGCACTGATCCCGTGGCTCTCATGCACTGATCACGTGGCTGTCATGCACTGATCACGTGGATATCATGCACTGATCACGTGGCTGATCACACACGTATCACATGACTGATCATGCACTGATCACGTGGCTATCATGCACTGATCACGTGGCTATCATGCACTGATCACGTGGCTGATCAGGCAATGATCACGTAGCTACCATGTACTGGTCACGTGACTGATCATGCACTGATCACGTAATTGATCATGCACTGATCACGTGGCTGATCATGCACTGATCACGTGGCTGATCATGCACTGATCACATGGCTGATCATGCACTGATCACGTGACTGATCATGCACTGATCACGTGGCTGATCATGCACTGATCACGTGGCTGATCATGCACTGATCACGTGGCTGATCATGCACTGATCACGTGGCTGATCATGCACTGATCACGTGACTGATCATGCACTGATCTCGTGTCTGATCATGCACTGATCACGTGGCTATCATGCACTGCTCACGTGGCTGATCATGCCATGATCACGCAGCTACCATGTACTGGTCACATGACTGATCATGCACTGATCACGTGACTGATCATGCAGTGATCACGTGGCTATCATGAACTACTCACGTGGCTGATCATGCAATGATCATGTAGCTACCATGTACAGGTCACGTGAATGATCATACACCCATCAGGTGACTGATCATGCACTGATCACGTGGCTATCATGCACTGATCACGAGACTGATCATGCACTGTTCACGTCTATATCATGCACTGATCACATGACTGCCCGTGCACTGATCACGTGGATGATCATACACTAATCTTGTGACAGATCATGCACTGATCACGTGGCTGATCATGCACTGATACCGTGACTGAGCATGGACTGATCACATGACTATCATGTAGTGATCACGTGACTTAATGGCGCTGATCATGTGACTGATCATGCGCTGATCATGTTTGCTATCATACACTGATCATGTGCCTCTGGAGGCAATAAACAAAGAGCTGAGTAGGCACGAATCAAACAGTCAGCAGGCAATAATCATGGAACTCAGGTGTGAGGAATCATGCTGCTCAGCTGGCAATAATCAAGCAGCTGAGCAGGCAGGAATTACGCAGCACAGCTGGCAATTGTCAAGCAGATGACAGGCAGGAATCGTGCAGCTCAGCTGGCAATTGTCAAGCAGATGAGCAGACAGTAATCACGCAGCTCAGCAGGCCCAGATCACGTGACTGAGCATGCACTGTTCACGTGGCTGATCATACACTGATCACGTGATGATCATGCACTGATCACTTGGATATCATGCACTGATCACGTGGCTGATCATACACTGTTCACGTGTCTGACCATGCACTGATCACGTGGCTGATCATACACTGCTCACGTAACTGATCATGCACTGATCACGTGGCTATCATGCACTGATCACGTGGCTGAACATGCACTGTTCACGTGGCTGATCACACACCTGTCACGTGACATATCATGCACTGATCACGTGGCACTCATGCACTGATCACGTGGCTGATCATACTCTGCTCACGTAACTCATGCACACATCACGTGGCTATCATGCACTGCTCACGTGGCTCGTCATGGAATGATCACGTAGCAACCATATACTGGTAACGTGACTGATCATGCAAAGATCACGTAAATGATCATGCACTGTTCACGTGACTGATCATGTACTGATCACGTGACTGATCATGCACTGATCACGTGGCTGATCATGCACTGATCACGTGGCTGATCATGCACTGATCACGTGGCTGATCACACATGATCACGTGACTGATCATGCACTGATCACGTGGCTCTCATGCACTGATCACGTGGCTGTCATGCACTGATCACGTGGATATCATGCACTGATCACGTGGCTGATCACACACGTATCACATGACTGATCATGCACTGATCACGTGGCTATCATGCACTGATCACGTGGCTATCATGCACTGATCACGTGGCTGATCAGGCAATGATCACGTAGCTACCATGTACTGGTCACGTGACTGATCATGCACTGATCACGTAATTGATCATGCACTGATCACGTGGCTGATCATGCACTGATCACGTGACTGATCATGCACTGATCACGTGGCTGATCATGCACTGATCACGTGGCTGATCATGCACTGATCACGTGGCTGATCATGCACTGATCACGTGGCTGATCATGCACTGATCACGTGACTGATCATGCACTGATCACGTGACTGATCATGCACTGATCACGTGGCTCTGATCATGCACTGATCACGTGGCTGATCATGCACTGATCACGTGGCTATCATGCACTGATCACGTGGCTGATCATGCACTGATCACGTGACTGATCATGCACTGATCACGTGGCTATCATGCACTGATCACGTGGCTATCATGCACTGATCACGTGGCTGATCATGCAATGATCACGTAGCTACCATGTACTGGTCACGTGACTGATCATGCACTGATCACGTGACTGATCATGCACTGATCACGTGGCTGATCATGCACTGATCACGTGGCTGATCATGCACTGATCACGTGGCTATCATGCACTGATCACGTGGCTGATCATGCACTGATCACGTGACTGATCATGCACTGATCACGTGGCTATCATGCACTGATCACGTGGCTGATCATGCACTGATCACGTGGCTGATCACACTGATCACGTGACTGATCATGCACTGATCACGTGGCTATCATGCACTGATCACGTGGCTGATCATGCACTGATCACGTGGATATCATGCACTGATCACGTGGCTGATCACACACGTATCACATGACTGATCATGCACTGATCACGTGGCTATCATGCACTGATCACGTGGCTGATCATGCACTGATCACGTGGCTGATCATGCACTGATCACGTGGCTATCATGCACTGCTCACGTGGCTGATCATGCAATGATCACGTAGCAATCATGCACTGATCACGTGACTGATCATGCACTGATCACGTGGCTGATCATGCACTGATCACGTGACTGATCATGCACTGATCACGTGACTGATCATGCACTGATCACGTGGCTATCATGCACTGATCACGTGGCTGATCATGCACTGATCACGTAGCTGATCATGCACTGATCACGTGACTGATCATGCACTGATCACGTGGCTGATCATGCACTGATCACGTGGCTATCATGCACTGATCACGTGGCTGATCACACATGTATCACGTGACTGATCATGCACTGATCACGTGGCTATCATGCACTGATCACGTGGCTGATCATGCACTGATCACGTGGCTATCATGCACTGATCACGTGGCTGATCATACACCCATCACGTGACTGATCATGCACTGATCACGTGGCTATCATGCACTGATCACGAGACTGATCATGCACTGTTCACGTCTATATCATGCACTGATCACATGACTGCCCGTGCACTGATCACGTGGATGATCATACACTAATCTTGTGACAGATCATGCACTGATCACGTGGCTGATCATGCACTGATACCGTGACTGAGCATGGACTGATCACATGACTATCATGTAGTGATCACGTGACTTAATGGCGCTGATCATGTGACTGATCATGCGCTGATCATGTTTGCTATCATACACTGATCATGTGCCTCTGGAGGCAATAAACAAAGAGCTGAGTAGGCACGAATCAAACAGTCAGCAGGCAATAATCATGGAACTCAGGTGTGAGGAATCATGCTGCTCAGCTGGCAATAATCAAGCAGCTGAGCAGGCAGGAATTACGCAGCACAGCTGGCAATTGTCAAGCAGATGACAGGCAGGAATCGTGCAGCTCAGCTGGCAATTGTCAAGCAGATGAGCAGACAGTAATCACGCAGCTCAGCAGGCCCAGATCACGTGACTGAGCATGCACTGTTCACGTGGCTGATCATACACTGATCACGTGATGATCATGCACTGATCACTTGGATATCATGCACTGATCACGTGGCTGATCATACACTGTTCACGTGTCTGACCATGCACTGATCACGTGGCTGATCATACACTGCTCACGTAACTGATCATGCACTGATCACGTGGCTATCATGCACTGATCACGTGGCTGAACATGCACTGTTCACGTGGCTGATCACACACCTGTCACGTGACATATCATGCACTGATCACGTGGCACTCATGCACTGATCACGTGGCTGATCATACTCTGCTCACGTAACTCATGCACACATCACGTGGCTATCATGCACTGCTCACGTGGCTCGATCATGGAATGATCACGTAGCAACCATATACTGGTAACGTGACTGATCATGCAAAGATCACGTAAATGATCATGCACTGTTCACGTGACTGATCATGCACTGATCACGTGACTGATCATGCACTGACCACGTGGCTATCATGCACTGCTCACGTGGCTGATCATGCAACGATCACGTAGCAACCATGTACTGTCACGTGACTGATCATGCACTGATCACGTAATTGATCATGCACTGATCACGTGGCTCATCATGCACTGATCACGTGGCTGATCACACATGTATCACGTGACTGATCATGCACTGATCACGTGGCTGATCATGCACTGATCACGGCTGTCATGCACTGATCACGTGGATATCATGCACTGATCACGTGGCTGATCATGCA